>NC_052157.1:94394093-94669093 GCF_902713615.1 Scyliorhinus canicula
GCTCCATGGCAGAGAGCATTCAGACTCGGTTGAAGACGAGACCGGGCCTCCAGGATAGACAGTGTCAGATTGGACGAGCGTCTCAGTCGTTCCCTCCTCTCGCAACCCCATCCCATGGAGTAGCCGGGGGCCATCGGTCACCCTGAGGCAATTGTAGGCGATAGGGCCCATGCCAGCGAATCCCGCAGGTGAGGTGCCAGAAACCCGCAACTCATCGTAGTCACCTTCTCCTGTCCTGGGTACATCACATTGCAAGCGGGAAGAACAAATTGCACCACGCCATCTGGAACACCTCAGAATTACCGGTCCCATACATGCCCGCTCACCCAAGAATGGGCAAAATGGCAGCATAGTGGTTAGTACAGTTGCTTCACAGCTCCAGGATCCCAGGTTCGATTCCGGGATTGGGTCATTGTCTGAGCAGAGTCTTCATGTTCTACCCATATCTGCGTGGGTTTCCCCGGGCACTCCGGTTTCCTCCCACAGTCCAAAGATGTGAAGATTAGGTTGATTGGCCACGGTAAATTGCCCTGAATGTCCAATAGGTCCGGTGGAGTTACTGGGTTATGGGGATAGGGTGGAGATGTGGGCTTGGATAGGGTGCTCTTTCCAAGGACCGGTGCAGACTCGATGCGCCAAATGGCCTCCTTCTGCACTGTAAGTTCTATGAAAAGACAGCCGCCAAATGGGACCAGGCCAAGGAGCGGGAATCAGAGCAGGCCATGGCCAACCTTATTTAACACCGAGAACATAGAATATAAAACATACAGTGCAGAAGGAGGACATTCGACACATCAAGTCTGCACCGACCCACTGAAGCCCTCACTTCCACCAAATCCCCATAATCCAATAGCACCTCGTAACATTTCTGGTCACTAAGGGAAATTTATCATGGTCAATCCACCTATCCTGCACGTCTTGGGACTGTGGAAGGAAACCAGAGCATCGGAGGAAACACACACAGACAGAGGCAAAACGTGCAGACTCTGCACAGACAGGGACCCACATCGGAATCGAACCTGGGACCCTGGCGCTGTGTAGCCACGATGCACTCCACTTCTTCTACCGTGCTCCCCTTTTTTCAGCTCGGCCTTCCGCCCTCTCAGCCCGCCCCCGCCCCCAAAGAGATACACCTAGAGATCCATCTAGATGTGGCGCTCAGCCTCATAAGTCCAGGGTAGTAAATGCCAGTGAATGTAGCATGAATGCAGGCCACAGAGTTGCTTTAGTGGCAAGTGGACAACCCTGTATATATTTGTTCATATTAAACAATTGTATTGGTGCTATGTCAGAAGGATGTGTGGGTTTGTGTTGGTCTAAGCTGGCCACAATGGGGCACATGAGCGGAGTGGAACGGCAAGACGTTGAATGTGGGTCAGCCTTGGCCCCATGTCCTGCCCATCCTTAGTATTCCCACTTCCTCCTCATAGAACCACGACTTGCGTTCATCATCCCGCTCATGAAATTCGCCCCTGTTGATTATCGTCTGCTGTGCGATGTTGTGGAAGATACTGCAGGCTTCCTTGCTGTGGAAAAATCGCTCGAGTTATCTCGCGGTACCGGCACCTAAAATGCATCTTCAGTGTGCTGAAGCATCCCTCGATCATGCCACTGTATGACGTGTATGATGCACCTATAATGAACAAAGAAAAGCAAATTACAGCACAAGAAAAAGACCTTCGGCCCTCCCAGCCTGTGCCGATCCAGATTCTTTATCTAACCCTGTCTCCTATTTTACAAGGTCTACTTCCCTCTGTTCCCCGCCCGTTCATATATCTGTCGAGATGCATCTTATATGATGCTATCTTGCCTGCCTCTACCACCTCCGCTTGCAAAGCGTTCCAGGCACCCACCACCCTCTGCGTAAAAAAACTTTCCACGCACATCTCCCTTAAACTTTCCCCCTCTTACCTTGAAATCGTGTCCCCTTGTAATTGACACCCCCAATCTTGGAAAAACCTTGTTGCTACCCACCCTCTCATAATTTTGTAGACCTCAATCAGGTCCCCACTCAACCTTCACCTTTCCAACGAAAACAATCCTTATCTACTCTAATCTACTCAACCTTTCTTCATAGCTAGCACACTCCATACCAGGCAACATCCTGGTGAACCTCCTCTGCACCATCTATAAAGCATCCACATCCTTCTTGTAATGTGGCGACCGGAACTGCACGCAGTATTCCAAATGTGGCCAACCAAAGTCCTACACAACTGTAACATGACCTACCGACTCTTGTACTCAATACCCCGTCCGATGAAGGCAAATACGCGATATGCCTTCTTGACCACTCTATCATCGTGCGTTGCCACCTTCAGTGCACAATGGACCTGAACTCCCAGATCTCTCTGTACATCAATTTTTCCCAGTCCTCTTCCATTGACCATATAGTCCGCTCTTGAATTTGATCTTCCAAAATGCATCACCTCGCATTTGCCTGGATTGAACTCCATCTGCCATTTCACTGCCCAACTCTCCAATCGATCTATATTTTGCTGTGCTCTCTGACAGTCCTCCTCGCTATCTGCAACTCCACCAATCTTAGTATCGTCTGCAAACTTGCTAATCGGACTACGTATGCCTTCCTCCAGGTCATTTATGTATATCACAAACAACAGTGGTCCGATCACGAATCCCTGTGAACTCCACTAGTCACCCTTCTCCATTTTGAGACACTCCCTTCCACCACTACTCTCTGTCTCCTGTTGCCCAGTCGGTCCTTTACCCATCTAGCTAGTACACCCTGAACCCCAAACAACTTCATTTTTCCATCAACCTGCCATGGGAAACTTTATCAAACGCCTTTGTCACAGACCAGCTGCATGTTCATCGAATGAAATACCTTTAGTTTTTTGACTAGCAACCTGTTATCTCCAGGTGATTGTAAGGGGCATAGAACAAGATGAGCACACCCTGGATACGGTGTATGTCGGTGATGGCCGTGAACCCTGATGGCTGGGTATTCTGTTGGTGTTGGTCCACATTGAAACGGATATATTGTGCCAACGGTGTACATAGGGCCTCCGTTATGGCGTGTATGCATCTGTGCAGATAGCTCTGTGAGATCGAACCCAAATCCCCACTCGGCGCCTCGAGGAAACCCATGATGCAGGCGTCCAGGGTGACCAGCTGGTTTCCTTTCCATTCCCAGATGCGCTATGAGTGGCATATATGTCACACTGTCCCCCTGCTCAGACGGAGTCTCTGATAGTAATGCGTGGTCTCGCGGGTCATCAAAGAACAGTTGATGCCGGTACACAGGAGGCCTCGTGTGGTGTCTTGTTTCTACCTGTTCTTCCTTGGCCTGTTGTGTGGTAGATTCTGCATACCCAGCAGCTGCTTCCTCTTCCTATGGGACAGTCTGCATTGCTGCATGGCTCTCCTCCTCCAGCAGCTCCAGCTCGTACATCCTCAGTGCATCCCGAGGGCTATGTCATCTAGGGGGAAGGCCCCCATTACTGGTTGAATCCAATATGCATTTTCTGGAGGGGTGAAAGGTCGTTCTGTTAGCATGGTGTCTGCAGCTGTGGCCAACCAGGTCCAATCGGCTGCACGGTGGCCACAAATGACATTGTGGGCCCTGCTCCGCATGTGCCCCTCCCCATTTCACACCCATATCTGATTCTCGCTCCATATGAGTGCCCGGTGCCGTGGTAAACTCTGGCAACCACCCCCGCCACCTCGCCAGCCAGACCAATGTCCGGACTGGCAGTCCACTGGCATTCTTCTGCATGATCTACATCCAATCTCTGCCTCATTAGACATGGCACCTTTTTTCCCGGTTTTCAAAAGTACAAGTGAATGTCACCTCCAGGAATTAACTCAATTGGAGGCGTAGTAACATGTCGCCTCCGAGGAAGATCGGGCCAGTCCCGCGAATGATATGTAACAGTCGTTTACTGTACGTGGTGAGTGGAACGAGTTGTCGCGGCTTTCAGGCACTGAAAAATTGTATTTGGCACGAACCCTGCCACCGCTACAATTTCGGCGTCAAGACGGATTCACTGCCCAATCGCCTGTCGGGATTACAGCATGGGTCCATGTCATAACCCGCCCATTAGCTTCCTGTTTCGTCTTTGTATTTCAGTCGTCAATAACTCAGACACCCTCAGCAGAATATCATAAAAATTCGCAACAAAGTCATTACTCCACACGTTGTCAACAAAAGTTGTCCCCCTCGCTCTCTTTCTCCAAGTAAGTCTTTAACCATGCGAAGATATCCTGAAGCCTGACAATGGGCAAGCAATGCTTCGTTCAAGAATCGCTCTTTTGCTTGCAAGATCACTGTCCAGAAATCATTCGACATATATTATGCAATGTACCAGTTGCGCTATTTTCAAAATCCCCTTCAATTAGTGTGCACTGAAAATATAATTGGCTGGAGTCTCCGATTGCCAGCGCTCATATCGCATTTGGGAAATGGCCGATGAAACACTTTTGCTGTAGAAATGGGGGAGCGGCCACGTTTTTACGTTACTCCGCCCCTCCAAAACGGTGTCATCGGGAAGTTTGCCGCGCACCATTCGGAAGTCCTCAGTCCACCACCTTGAAGGCCCTCTCCAGATGCTCCGCCCCGATAGGCCGACTTCCCGAGAGCGTGGCTCATTTTAAGTTTGAAATTTTGCCAACCACGCTTGGCGGCTGCGGAATGCGTCCAGCTCTGCCACAGTCGGGCGTGACGTTCCGCTGGGCGGGGGCTTCGGCTGGAGCTCAGGGGACTGTTGGGGATGGTCTGTGATGACGAGGAGGGTTACATTTATCTGCCAGGCCAGGTTCGCGCGCGCTAGCACCATCTTTTTACGCTTGTCCAGTGTAGGTCACCGCAGTGCAGATGCACTGCCACGGAACCGGTAATTCTCCATCCGTACCTGCAGGCAAAGTCGGGGGCTTTATCTGGCGCGGCTGACCTCGCTGTATTCCCGACGTACCATCGAAAATAGCTCAGTTTAGCGTTCTGTATTTCTCACTATTCATTAGAATCTCGACTTGCATGCTTTTACTCCCCATTTTTCGTCAGAGCGCCTGCCCGCAGAACATACAAAATAATTGTGTTCCCTCATGCAAATCGCGCGATTTAATCACTCCAGCGTTTGAAGCAGCGTTTTTAATTTACAAGAGCCAGCGATTCCATTTCATTGAACAATTAATCTTTTTGGCCGATGAAACACTTTTGCTAGCACGCGCGAACCTGGCCTGGTAGATAAATGGAACCCTCCTTGCCATCACGGACCATCCCCAACAGTCCCCTGAGCTCCAGCCGAAGCCCCCGCCCAGCGGAACGTCACGCCCGACTGTGGCAGAGCTGGACGCATTCCGCAGCCGCCAAGCGTGGTTGGCAAAATTTCAAACTTAAAATGAGCCACGCTCTCGGGAAGTCGGCCTATCGGGGCGGAGCATCAGGAGAGGGCCTTCAAGGTGGTGGACTGAGGACGTCCGAATGGTGCGCGGTTAACTTCCCGATGACACCGTTTTGGAGGGGCGCAGTAACGTAAAAACGGGGCCGCTCCCCCATTTCTACAGCAAAAGTGTTTCATCGGCCAAAAAATCTCTCGAGATGTTATTTTTGTAGTTGTCATCCTTTGAGCCCAAAATCGAGGTTCACGTTAGTTTGGTTTATTTTTTCTCTCAGAAATAAAAGAGTTCAAAGAAAATCTCGCAGTTGCTGGTAAGGACGGCGATGACGCACCAACATAACACTTCATTGGGGCAGCACTGTACATGGGCGTAGTCAGAAAATGGCAGGAATCATTATTTGAAGACACTCCAATTTGGAGGTTTGTGGGACTGAGCATCAATAGGACAGCATAATATTGGACGGATGCAAATCCACGAGCTATTTCGTAACCCATGCTCAATTTCAGGGAATTAAAAATGCAGCACAGGCCAGACCGTTTACAGGACTATGTAACTGGACGGTAGTTTCCGTGTCTGTACCCCTTGAGATTGTAGCCATGATGTGGAGATGCCGGAGTTTGACCGATGTGAGCACAGCAATAAGTCTTACAACACCAGGATAAAGTCCAACATTGTGTTTCAAACACTAGCTTTTGGAGCACTGATCTTTCCTCAGGTGAAGACGTGCTCCGAAAGCTAGTGTTTGAAACAATCCTGTTAGCCTTTAACCTGGTGTTGTAAAATTTGAGATTGTCGTCATGTATTTCTTGTTTTGCTTCATTGCTTTAGACTTTCAGAGAATTGAACATTGGGCAAGCCTTGACTTTGCTGTCCGTCCCTATTTGGACTCGTATGGCTTGTAAGACCATTTCGGAGAGCATTTCAGATTCAACCACATTGCGTCAATTGTATGCCCGATGAGGGAACGGAAGCGGACTTCGTTCCCGAAAGGACCCTCTGGATTTTTTGAAACAATCAAAGTTCGTGCTCATTACTGAGATTGACTTTATAATCTAGATGTCTGAACTGAATGCCAATTCCGCCTTCTGCGGTGACTGAACGTGTATCACTAGGATAGCTGGGGCTATTGGACTACTAGTCCAGTGATCTGAGCACTTGATCATCCCCTCGCCTATCCACAAATATTTCCTTCATCAGGATATTATACGGCTTTAAAATAATAAGAACATCCTGCATAAAATAATTTATTTATCCATCTTCAATTTGTTTATCAATTTAAATACATTATGCATGTTTAATCCTGTGCCTGCAAGAGGATACAACGCAACACATTTTACCCCAACAAACCAACAATGACTCGAATGTTAAAGTCTCCGGATCACGAGAGGCAAAACAGACAAAAAATGTGCAATTATGCACACTGTGGAAGATCTGCCTTGTGGACCACTGAGGTCAGTTAATTTTTGAATGCCACTTCCGCCGCTGCCCGGCTCTTCGCTCCAGAGTTGAATACATGAGGCAGAACCTCATGTACTTACCCAGAGAACATATTCAGGGTCGATGCTGTAGTTTGCAGATGCTATTGCACTTATTTATAGTGACAAGTGTTCTCTGGTAAGTAGCAAAGTGGGCACGATCACTCGAATTGCACCGTTTTACCGCTGGGACGCGACCTCACCCCTTCGAACAACACGACTGTCTACTACTTGATCAAACATCCCCTTACAAGGATCGAGTACTGCTCTGACCAACGAAACACGAGCTGTCTGCTCTCCAGACTGGTCAACAGCTCTACTTACCCGGACTTAACCACCCGTGATCAGCGGGCTGACACTAAAAGAGACACGTCAACGATTTACCAGCTGATCGTGCTGTTGTGAAGAGCCGAATACACCCCAAAAGATCCAGATATCTCCAGAATGGAAGCAGACCAGCAGCCATCGAAACCCGACTGTTGTCGAAGCAGACAACAAGCCACCAGAACGGACTAAAAGTCGGCCAACCGAGTCTATCTGCTAAACCAACTCCACTACGCCATGTCACGACCCCAATACGTCTAAAATCCGGTCCAATAGCGCCCTCCCCCACATACGACAACTCAGCACCCAAAGTTAACTGCCTGGTAATTACTTTCCGACGAAACAACACGGCTGAATAAAATAAAATACTTAATAACTACGTTCCCTCCTGGCCCAATTGCACATTTGCCGATGTCAACCAACTGCGATTTGTCCCTCCTTTCTACCACGCGCAATTTATCCACATATCTAGATTTCTGGTACCCACCTCGCCACTCCACACTCACCCATCTACACAAAACAAGCAGCTACAAAAATGCCAACATCAATCACCTGCCCATTCACCCAACTACACGGGCAGCCAACGATAAATCTACTGAAACACAGATAAAAAACATTCCTCAGACACATTCCTACCTCACCCATCCATTGACTCACCATCCACTCTCTGCTCACAACCCCAGTGAGCTAAGTACACAGCTAACCACCAACAAAAGTAACCCATCTCCCCAGCAACAAGCCTACCCACCGAGACATTTACCTACTTACGTACCAACTCACTTCTGGCACATTACTATTTGCTCATCTCACCAATCCACGGAAACAAGCGTCTTATTCGCCTAGCAATACACAGGCAATCTTATTCATTCGTTCAACTATTAACAAAATGATCCACCTACCAATCGGTCGCCAATTTATTAGTCCATACTCAAAGACTGGACCTTTCAACATAACTGCAGATAACATCAGGTGACATAAAAATGGAAGTGCTTTCTTTTTCATCCGAACTTAAGTTGCCTGATTGAGTTCCACAAGGGAAGGTTCATTAAGTGGGTGTGAACTGCAAAATGGAATGACAAGTCGAACCCTTTGGGGAACATTTCGCAGTTGCATTTATTTATCCATTCGTTTGTTCACGTGACGTGGGCCTCGCTGTCTGTGCACGCCCGTGCTTCTCATCCTTTTTTCCCAGTCCATGTTGTGTCGCCCCCTCGAACCGCCACAATCCATATGGTGCGGGTACACCCACCATATTGCTAAGGAAGCAGTTAAAAATTTCATGCCACGAGAGTTAAGGAAGATACATTTCCTTTCATCTCTCTGCCATGTGGCTTGCAGAGAGTTTGCCAGTGCTGGTGTTTCCGGAACTGCCTGAAGCATTTCACTGCTATCTGGACTCAACTTCTTTTCAAAAATTAAAAGAAAATTGGCATGCCATCTGGCATATATTGTGTGCATATATTCTGCCTATTTTATTCACCTTATTATAACTTATTTATTCACTTCAAAACACGCATCTATCTGGAATTAGAGTGTTATCTCCCACAGACGTCGAGATTCTGTCTTGTTTGTCACAGACGAACAGCTGAGCCAAAAGGCAAAAGGTAAGATGCTAAAGCATTCTTTTAATTTCCTTCTTTCGATGTATCTATGCAATTGTATCTATATTGTTATTTATCTTCCTTTCTATCTATCTTTCTATCTATCTCTGTCTATCTATCTATATATCTATCGACCAATCTATCTATCGGGATATCTATATATCTATCCTCTATCTACCTAGCATTTGAGATAGCTTGCTAGCTGAGTGGTGAGGTAGATATTTTGCGATCCAGTGATCTATCTACCTTGATTTACACAACTAACTATCCTACTGCATCAATTGTGACTCAACGGATCTCTGTCGGGCCTTGCAGTACCGTGTCGCCTTTCACTATAATGGTTTGGCCTCAATGTCTGAATTCATCAACTCATTACAATGCCAAGGAAGCGCTCCATGTGAGAACTCCGGCGTTCTAATTTGTATAACGGGCCAACAAGCAGACACTATTTTCGGTCAGCGGACTCATACTATTTCACCTTTAAATATTTAATGCATTCCGTTTCGAGTGTTTCCACTAATATGCAGACGTATATCTATAACCACAAACTTTGTCTCCCTTTTCACGGACACTGCTTTAAAAAGATATGCATTTCATATCACAGCAGTTCGTTGCACACTGTAGCACAGTGCTTAGCACTGTTGGTTCAGAGCGCCAGGGACCAAGGTTCTGATCCTGGCTTGGGTTGCTTGAGGTGCAGAGTCTGCACGTTCTCTCCGTGTCTGTCTGGATTTCTTCCGTGCGCTCCGGATTCCTCCCACAGTCCCGAAAGACAAGATGTTAGGTGAATTGGAATTTCGAAATCCTTCCTCAGTGCACCCGAACAGGCGACGAAGGGATCATCTCTGAAGCCCTGTGCACGGTCTTGGTAACAGTTTTCTATTTGGAGATTCAGAATGGCATCTTTTACAAATGTGTGGATTTAATATTACTTGATATGAAATCGAGGAGGGGCCAAAGAACCAAATAAAATGCATCCTACTTTTTTGAATCTCCCATTTAATGCCTTAATTATGTTTTAAATATCATAGGATAATAGCACTGATCAATACAGAAGGATGCCGATTGTCGCCTCCTGCCTCTCGTGACTTGTCGAAAGTTCACGTGGTCTCAGTTAATCCAGCCCCACACCGCCCACAAACACCTGAGCTGGCACACTTCTTGTCTGCAACTAAATATGGTCAAGTACGGCAGGAACTCTCAACTGACATACGCAGTCTCATGATCTCCGCAACATCTGAGGGCTTCGGAATTGCAATTTTGATGCATTCATCAAATTGAACACATGGCATTTTGAACATACTTGTCCATCACTTCGCCTTATTTATTCTAAGGGATGATATCCCGTGTATTCCCGATCTCCCTTTTTGTCCGTTTCGCTAACGTCTTGTAATATACTGGTAACTGTGCTCAATCTTGTATCTGCGGTATATAAAAACGGCTGGATGTTGGAGCATCTGTCTGAATTTGATATCCCTTGTCCAGTTAAGAATATTTTTGAAGCGCTTTTTGAAATGTATTTGCACATCAAATTCCGCTTGTTAATTCAAATGTTTATATGTTGTGCTAGCTATAACATACTGCTACTGCTGTCCATGTACATCCACCAACATTTCAAAGAGTTGACAGTGGATTATATCTTTTACGTTTCTTTCCATTTGAACTGTTTGATTTTTACTTTCGAAACGCTTCACGTCTGGCACTGATTATATGCCATTTTGTGGGTGGGGGAGTAAATATTGTTGTTACTTACACAAGAGTGATTTGAATGAGGATAGTAAGCGCTGCAATAGGCGGAAAGCTGCACAATTTTCTCCGAGAGTCATAGTTGTATATTACATATCCGATTTCCTATTCGTATAATCATTTTCCATTTAATTCCGTGAAATCCATTTTCTTCACAAGACTTTGCCATTTTATCCATGGTCTTCCGTAAGTCCAAATTTGATGTATCTGACACAATCATCATTTTTTTCTTTTATGTAATTCAATCAAGTTCTTGAAACCTCTTTGCTCTTTGACTTTCCATTTTAATTTCTTTCAAGGATCACATATTGGGTGTCTGCCACAACACATAGCAATATGACATTTTCATTACAGAACTGGAGGAAAAGATAGAATCCTGTGGAGAAGCAGGTGAGAGGTTAATTGAAAATTGTGGGAAGTTGGTCGTTTGTTTATGGGATGGACTACAACCGAGAAAATTGGCGAAAAAATGTGCAGCTCTTCCACGAAAAGGAATATTACTTTTAATGTACATTTTGAGCCGTTGAATTGATGTCTGGCGCTTTAGATTACGGTTCAAATTTCAAAAATGCACATATTTTGACTTTATATTTGTGTTGTGCTCTTTTTCTCACATATTAAATGCTACAATCTTCCAAAAGAACAAAGTTGCGATAAATGTGATGCATATCGATATCGGAATTTTTGCAATTGCACTCCAACGCAGTGCTTTTGATATATTATTGTCCGATACACTTTAAAAGTCTGAATCATGCAGGGAATTCCGACGATATCTTCATTTTATATCGCAACAACAGTCAAACTTGAATACTTAGACTAAGAGCTAGGATCTGAGTTAGAAATAGAACATAGAACATATGACATAGAACAGTGCAGCACATTACAGGCACTTCAGCCCACGATGATGACCATTTATTCTAATCTAAGATCAACCTAACCTACACGCCTTCAATTTACTGCTGTCCATGTGCCTGTGTAAGAGTCCCTGAAGTGTCCCCATGACTCTGATTCCAACACCTGTGCTGGCAGTGCATTCCACAAACGCACCACTCTCTGTGTAAAGAACGTTGCGCGTTTTGAAAAACTTGAGGATAAACAAGTCCCCCGGGCCTGACGGGATATATCCAAGGATTCTCTGGGAAGCAAGAAATGAAATTGCAGAGCCGTTGGCAATGATCTTTTCGTCCTCGCTGTCAACAGGGGTGGTACCAGAGGATTGGAGAGTGGCGAATGTCGTGCCCCTGTTCAAAAAAGGGAATAGGGATAACCCTGGGAATTACAGGCCAGTTAGTCTTACTTCGGTGGTAGGCAAAGTAATGGAAAGGGTACTGAGGGATAGGATTTCTGAGCATCTGGAAAGGCATTGCTTGATTAGGGATAGTCAGCACGGATTTGTGAGGGGTAGGTCTTGCCTTACAAGTCTTATTGAATTCTTTGAGGAGGTGACCAAGCATGTGGATGAAGGTAAAGCAGTGGATGTAGTGTACATGGATTTTAGTAAGGCATTTGATAAGGTTCCCCATGGTAGGCTTATGCAGAAAGTAAGGAGGCATGGGATAGTGGGAAATTTGGCCAGTTGGATAACAAACTGGCTAACCGATAGAAGACAGAGAGTTGTGGTGGATGGCAAATATTCAGCCTGGAGCCCAGTTATCAGTGGCGTACCGCAGGGATCAGTTCTGGGTCCTCTGCTGTTTGTGATTTTCATTAACGACTTGGATGAGGGAGTTGAAGGGTGGGTCAGTAAATTTGCAGATGATACGAAGATTGGTGGAGTTGTGGATAGTGAGGAGGGCTGTTGTCGGCTTCAAAGAGACATAGATAGAATGCAGAGCTGGGCTGAGAAGTGGCAGATGGAGTTTAACCCTGACAAGTGTGAGGTTGTCCATTTTGGAAGGACAAATCTGAATGCGGAATACAGGGTTAATGGTAGGGTTCTTGGCAATGTGGAGGAGCAGAGAGATCTTGGGGTCTATGTTCATTGTTCTTTGAAAGTTGCCACTCAAGTGGATAGAGCTGTGAAGAAGGCCTATGGTGTGCTAGCGTTCATTAGCAGAGGGATTGAATTTAAGAGCCGTGAGGTGATGATGCAGCTGTACAAAACCTTGGTCAGGCCACATTTGGAGTACTGTGTGCAGTTCTGGTCACCTCATTTTAGGAAGGATGTGGAAGCTTTGGAAAAGGTGCAAAGGAGATTTACCAGGATGTTGCCTGGAATGGAGAGTAGGTCATACGAGGAAAGATTGAGGGTGCTAGGCCTTTTCTCATTAGAACGGAGAAGGATGAGGGGCGACTTGATAGAGGTTTATAAGATGATCAGGGGAATAGATAGAGTAGACAGTCAGAGACTTTTTCCCCGGGTGGAACACACCATTACAAGGGGACATAAATTTAAGATAAATGGTGGAAGATATAGAGGGGATGTCAGAGGTAGGTTCTTTACCCAGAGAGTAGTGGGGGCATGGAATGCACTGCCTGTGGTAGTAGTTGAGTCGGAAAATTTATGGACCTTCAAGCGGCTATTGGATAGGTACTTGGATTAGGGTAGAATAAGGGAGTGTAGGTTAACTTCTTAAGGGCAGCACGGTAGCATTGTGGATAGCACAATTGCTTCACAGCTCCAGGGTCCCAAGTTCGATTTCGACTTGGGTCACCGTCTGTGTGGAGTCTGCACATCCTCCCCGTGACTGCGTGGGTTTCCTCCGGGTACTCCGGTTTCCTCCCACAGTCCAAAGATGTGCAGGTTGGGTGGATTGACCATGACAAATTGTCCAAAATTCTATGATTAACCTAGGACAAAAGTTCGGCGCAACATCGTGGGCCGAAGGGCCTGTTCTGTGCTGTATTTCTCTATCTCTAACGTACCTCTGATATCTCCCCTATACCTTCCTCAAATCACCTTAAAATGATGTCCCCTCGTGCCAGCCATTTCCACCCTGGGAAAAAGTCTGGCTATCCACTCTGCCCATGCCTCTCATCACCTTGTACATCTCTACCAAGTCACCTCTCTGCCTTCTTCGCTCCATTGAGAAAAGAACCCCCGCTCCCTCAACCTTTATTCATAAGACATGTCCTGCAGTCCAGGCAGCCTCCTCGTTAATCTCCTCTCTACCTTCTCAAAAGCATCCACACCCTTCCTATTATGAGGCGAACAGAACAGGACAGAATATTCCAAGTGTGGTTTAACTAGAGTTTTATAAAGCTGCAGCAAAACCTCGCGGCTCTTAAACTCGATCCACGTGTTAATGAAAGCCAACACACCATACGCCT
Organism: Scyliorhinus canicula; assembly: GCF_902713615.1. Lineage (NCBI taxonomy): Eukaryota > Metazoa > Chordata > Chondrichthyes > Carcharhiniformes > Scyliorhinidae > Scyliorhinus > Scyliorhinus canicula. The sequence goes on from NC_052157.1 coordinate 94,407,865, forward strand.
TCTTAACAACCCTATCCGCCCGGGTGGCAAATTTGAATGATCTTTGTTTCTCCACACGTCCAAGAATCCTCATTTTAACCCTGTATTAAGTATTCAAATTCGACCTTCCAACATGAATCACCTCACATTTATCAAGGTTAAACTCCATCTGCCACTTCTCAGCCCAGTTCTGCATCCTGTCAATGTACTATTGTAACCTGCAACAATCCTCAACACAATCTACAACTCCACCACCCTTCGTGTCATCGGCAAACTTACTAACCCATCATTCCACGTCCTCATCCAAGTCATTTATTAAACCACAAAGAGCAGAGGTCCCTGAACAGACCCTTGCGGGACACCACTGGTCACCGACCTCCAGGCGGAATACTTTCCATCCACGCCCACTCGCTGTCTTCTTTCGGCCGGCTAATTCTCTATCCAGAGAGCCAAATGTCCCTGAATGCCATGCCCCCTAACTTTCAGATTCAACCTACCATGGGGAACCTTATCAAGTTTCTTCCTGAAGTTCCTGAAGTTTGGCAGCACGGTAGCATGGTGGTTAGCGTCAATGCTTCACAGATCCAGGGTCCCAGGTTCAGTTCCCGGCTGGGTCACTGTCTATGCGGAGACTGCACATCCTCCCCGTGTGTGCGTGGGTTTCCTCCGGGTGCTCCGGTTTCCTCCCACAGTCCAAAGATGTGCGGGTTAGGTGGATTGGCCATGCTAAATTGACGGTGGTGTCCTAAAAAGTAAGGTTAGTGGGGGGGGGGGGGGGTTGTTGGGTTACACGTATAGGGTGGATACGTGGGTTTGAGTAGGGTGATCATTGCTCGGCACAACATCGAGGTCCGAAGGGCCTGTTCTGTGCTGTACTGTTCTATGTTCTATGTTCAAATGCAGCACGTCCACTGCCCGACCTTTATCAATGTGTCTCGTCACATCCTCAAAGAATTTAATGAGGCTTAAGAGGCATGACCTGCCCCTCACAAAGCCATGCTGACTAGCTATAATGAAATGATAAAATGAAATGAAAATCGCTGATTGTCACGAGTAGACTTCAATCAAGTTACTGTGAAAAGCCCCTAGTCGCCACATTCTGGCGCCTGTTCGGGGAGGCTGATACGGGAATCGAACCGTGCTGCTGGCCTGCTTGGTCTGCTTTCAAAGCCAGCGATTTAGCCCAGTGTGCTAAACAGCCCCTAATCAAACTATGTTTATCTAAATAACCATAAATCCTCTCCGAATACTTTCCAAACATTTGCTCACCACAGACGTGAGTCCGATTGGATTGTAATTCGCTACTCACTTTCTTAAATAGGGGAACAACATTCCGCCTCCCTCCAATCACCCTGTACTACTCCAGTTGAGAGTAAGGACACAAACATAATCGCCAACGGCGCAGCAATCTCCCCCTCACTTCTCGTAGTGACAATGTGTATATCTCGTCAGGCCCAGGGGACGTATTTATCATGATGCTTTTCAAACTTTCCAGTACACCCTCCTTCTTATCATCAACAAATATAGTAATACTATTGGCAGTAATCACAATGTACAGCCTTGAGGTGCCTGGAGGAGTATGGAAATTACAAGAGTGAAGCAAAAATTAAAATTGATAAAGAAAAGAGAAGATAATAAAAAATACATTGAAGTCGAATTAAATCCTACCATGATTTACCAACACATTAAGAGCAAGAGTAAAATGAAGGAAATTAATATGTACTTGAAGACTCGGAGGTTGATTCAGAAGATGTTGGCAAGTTTCTCAATGAATACGTTGTTTGCATAAAGAGGAGACTGATACAGACTTTCTAGTTAAAGAGCAGGAATGTCAAAGATGATATGCAAAAACAATAGTAAGAGGTGAAGTACGGGAGAAACTAGCATCCTTCACGTTGCATCAATTAACAGGGCAAAAGTATTGTGTGCCCACATGTCAGAAAAAGCCAGGGAGGAAATAGCGAACAGATGAACATAAGAACATAAGAACTAGGAGCAGGAGTAGGCCATCTAGCCCCTCGAGCCTGGTCCGCCATTCAATGAGATCATGGCTGATCTTTTGTGGACTCAGCTCCACTTTCCGGCCCGAACACCATAACCCTTAATCCCTTTATTCTTCAAAAAACTATCTATCTTTACCTTAAAAACATGTAATGAAGGAGCCTCAACTGCTTCACTGGGCAAGGAATTCCATAGATTCACAACCCTTTGGGTGAAGAAGTTCCTCCTAAACTCAGTTCTATATCTACTTCCCCTTATTTTGAGGCTATGCCCCCTAGTTATGCTGTCACCCGCCAGTGGAAACAACCTGCCCGCATCTATCCTATCTATTCCCTTCATAATTTTAAATGTTTCTATAAGATCCCCCCTCATCCTTCTAAATTCCAACGAGTACAGTCCCAGTCTACTCAACCTCTCCTCATAATCCAACCCCTTCAGCTCTGGGATTAACCTAGTGAATCTCCTCTGCACACCCTCCAGCGCCAGTACGTCCTTTCTCAAGTAAGGAGACCAAAACTGAACACAATACTCCAGGTGTGGCCGCACTAACACCTTATACAATTGCAACATAACCTCCCTAGTCTTAAACTCCATCCCTCTAGCAATGAAGGACAAAATTCCATTTGCCTTCTTAATCACCTGTTGCACTTGTAAACCAACCTTCTGTGACTCATGCACTAGCACACTCAAGTCTCTCTGAACAGCGGCATGCTTTAATATTTTATCGATTAAATAATAATCCCGTTTGCTGTTATTCCTACCAAAATGGATAACCTCACATTTGTCAACATTGTATTCCATCTGCCAGACCCGAGCCCATTCACTTAACCTATCCAGATCCCTCTGCAGACTTTCAGTATCCTCTGCACTTTTCGTTTTACCACTCATCTTAGTGTCATCTGCAAACTTGGACACATTGCCCTTGGTCCCCAACTCCAAATCATCAATGTAAATTGTGAACAATTGTGGGCCCAACACGGATCCCTGTGGGACACCACTAGCTACTGATTGCCAACCAGAGAAACACCCATTTATCCCAACTCTTTGCTTGCTATTAATTAACCAATCCTCTATCCATGCTACTACTTTACCCTTAATGCCATGCATCTTTATCTTATGCAGCAACCTTTTGTGTGGCACCTTGTCAAAGGCTTTCTGGAAATCCAGATATACCACATCCATCGGCTCCCCGTTATCTACTGCACTGGTAATGTCCTCAAAAAATTCCACTAAATTAGTTAGGCACGACCTGCCTTTTACGAACCCATGCTGCGTCTGCCCAATGGGACAATTTCTATCCAGATGCCTCGCAATTTCTTCCTTGATGATAGATTCCAGCATCTTCCCTATTACCGAAGTTAAACTCACTGGCCTATAATTTCCTGCTTTCTGCCTCCCTCCTTTTTTAAACAGTGGCGTCACGTTTGCTAATTTTCAATCCACCGGGACCACCCCAGAGTCTAGTGAATTTCGGTAAATTATCACTAGTGCATCTGCAATTTCCCTAGCCATCTCTTTTAGCACTCTGGGATGCATTCCATCAGGGCCAGGAGACTTGTCTACCTTTAGCCCCATTAGCTTGCCCATCACTCCCTCCTTAGTGATGACAATCGTCTCAAGGTCCTCACCTGTCATAGCCTCATTTCTATCAGTCACTGGCATGTTATTTGTGTCTTCCACTGTGAAGACCGACCCAAAAAACCTGTTCAGTTCCTCAGCCATTTCCTCATTTCCCATTATTAAAACTCCCTTCTCATCCTCTAAAGGACCAATATTTACCTTAGCCACTCTTTTTTGTCTTATATATTTGTAAAAACTTTTACTGTCTGTTTTTATATTCTGAGCAAGTTTACTCTCATACTCTATCTTACTCTTCTTTATAGCTTTTTTAGTAGCTTTCTGTTGCCCCCTAAAGATTTCCCAGTCCTCTAATCTCCCAGCAATCTTTGCCACTTTATATGCTTTTTCCTTCAATTTGATACTCTCCCTTATTTCCTTAGATATCCACGGTCGATTTTCCCTCTTTCTTCCGTCCTTCCTTTTTGTTGGTATAAACCTTTGCTGAGCACTGTGAAAAATCGCTTGGAAGGTTCTCCACTGTTCCTCAACTGTTCCACCATAAAGTCTTAGCTCCCAGTCTACCTTAGCTAGTTCTTCTCTCATCCCTTTGTAATCTCCTTTGTTTAAACACAAAACTCTAGTATTTGATTTTACTTTCTCACCCTCCATCTGTATTTTAAATTCCACCATATTGTGATCGCTCCTTCCGAGAGGATCCCTAACTATGAGATCATGAATCAATCCTGTCTCATTACACAGGACAAGATCTAGGACCGCTTGTTCCCTCGTAGGTTCCATTACATACTGTTCTAGGAAACTATCGCGGATACATTCTATAAACTCCTCCTCACGGTTGCCTTGACCGACCTGGTTAAACCAATCGACATGTAGATTAAAATCCCCCATGATAACTGCTGTACCATTTCTACATGCATCAGTTATTTCTTTGTTTATTGCCTGCCCCACCATCTCGTTACTATTTGGTGGCCGATAGACTACTCCTATCAGTGACTTTTTCGCCTTACTATTCCTGATTTCCACCCAAATGGATGCAACCTTATCCTCCATAGCACCTATGTCATCCCTTACTATTGCCCGGATGTCATCCTTAAATAACAGAGCAACACCACCTCCCTTACCATCCACTCTGTCCTTCCGAATAGTTTGATACCCTCGGATATTTAACTCCCAGTCGTGACCATCCTTTAACCATGTTTCAGTAATGGCCACTAAATCATAGTCCTTCACGATGATTTGTGCCACCAACTCATTTACTTTATTCCGAATACTACGAGCATTCAGGTAAAGTACACTTATGTTGGTTTTTTTACCTCTGTTTTGAATCTTAACATCTCCAGTTTTATTCATTTTGTTATTACTGGGCCTATTCACTGTGCTCCCCTCAGTCACTGTACCTTGTACTGTCGCCCTTATGGATTTCTGACTATGTCTTCTCTGCCTTGCACTTTTCCCCTTACTTCCTTTTGTTTCTGTCCCTGTTTTACTACCTTCCAACTTCCAGCATTGGTTCCCATCCCCCTGCCACATTAGTTTAAACCCTCACCAACAGCTCTAGAAAACACCCCCCCTAGGACATCGGTTCCAGTCCTGCCCAAGTGCAGACCGTCCGGTTTGTACTGGTCCCACCTCCCCCAGAACCGGTCCCAATGCCCCAGGAATTTGAATCCCTCCCTCTTGCACCATCTCTCGAGCCACGCATTCATCCTATCTCTCCTGACATTCCTACTCTGACTAGCTCGTGGCACTGGTAGCAATCCTGAGATTATTACCTTTGAGGTCCTACTTTTTAGTTTAACTCCTAACTCCCTGAATTCCGCTTGTAGGACCTCATCCCGTTTTTTACCTATATCGTTGGTGCCTATGTGCACCACGACAGCTGGCTGTTCACCCTCCCCCCCTAGAATATCCTGCAGCCGCTCCGAGACATCCTTGACCCTTGCACCAGGGAGGCAACATACCATCCTGGAGTCTCGATTGCGTCCACAGAACCGCCTGTCTATTCCCCTTACGATCGAGTCCCCTATCACTATAGCCCTGCCATTTTTCTTCCTGCCCTGCTGTGCAGCAGAGCCAGCCACGGTGCCATGAACCTGGCTGCTGCTGCCTTCCCCTGGTGAGCCATCTCCCTCAACAGTATCCAAAGCGGTATATCTGTTTTGCAGGGAGATGACCGCAGGGGACACCTGCACTGCCTTCCTACTCTTGCTCTTTATTTTGGTCACCCATTTTCTATCTCCCTCAGTAACCTTCACCTGCGGTGTGACCAACTCGCTAAGATAACTGGAGATCTACGAACATTTATGTGAACTCGGTGTGACCAATAGGCCAAAACAACTGTCGGCCTGTCAGTCTGTATTTGGCAGTGTTCAAATTACTGACATCAATTCTGAGAACCCGCATAGACTGTCGATTAGAAAGGCACGAATGGATGAAGGATTGCCAGCATGCTATGTTAATATATTTTTTGACGAAGTCACACGGAGCACAGAAAGGGGAGTGCAGTGGAAGTTAATACATGGATTTTAGAAAGCTTTTGAATTAATATTTTGTTTCATTGTCACGTATACAGAGGTATAGTTAAAAGTATTGTTCTGCCTACAGTCCAGCCGGATCGTTCATTCCATGAAAAAAAAATGACATACGAGAGACACAAAACGAAAATACATCGGCAGAAACATCGGGTAAAACATACGGAGTGTAGTGTTACTCAGTGGAGAAAATCAATAGATAAATCACTTCCGTCCATAAGAGTCTCACTCAGGAGTCTGATAACAGCGAGAAGAACTTGTTTTTGGATCTGCTGCTGCATTTTCTCAGACATTTATACATGGTGCCCAATGGAAGAGGTTGAAAGAGGGCGTAACCCGCATGTGAGGGGTCATTGATTATGCGGACAATTTTCCTAATGCAGACGGAGGTGTGCGCAGTGTCAATGGATGGGAGGCGGGTTCGCATGATGGACTGAGCTGCGCAGCATGGTAACACAAGTGGATAGCACTGTGACTTCACACCACCAATGTCCTTGGTTCAATTCCCTGCTGGGTCGTTGTCTGTGCACTTTCTCCTCGCCTCTGCGTGGGTTTGCTCCATGTCCTCCGGTTTCCTCCCACAGTCCTAAAACGTGCAAGTTTGGTGGATTGGCCATGATAACTTGCCCGTTGTGACCAAAAAGTTGAGGAGGGGTTATTGGGCGAATCCACCTAACCTGCACGTCTTTGGACTGTGTGAGGAAACCGGAGCTCCCGGAGGAAACCCACGCAGACATGGGGAAAACGTGCCAACTCCGCTCAGACAGTGACCCAACGGAGACTCGAACCTGGGACCCTGGCGCTGTGAAGCCTCAGTGCTTTCCACTTGTGCAACCGTTCTGCGCCCAGTGAAGGCCTCACTGGGTCGGTGCAGTCTCGATGGGCCAAATGGCCTCCTTCTGCACTGTATGTTCTATGTTCTATGCTCTATGTATTCACGACTCTCTATAGTTTCTTACCGTCTTGGGCAGATCAGTTGACATACCAAGCTGTGCTGCAGCCGCGTAGGATGCTTTCTGTGGAGTATATTCCAACATTGGTAAGAGTGAATGTGAACATGCCAAATTGTCAAACAGGTTCCAGTGCATGGGATACAAGGGAGGTCCCAGTTTGGATTCAAAATTGGCTCATTAAAAAGAAACCAAGTGTCGATGAGTGGTTTTGCAAATGTAAACAGTTTCCAGTAGCGTTACACAAGGTTGTGTTGGGGACATTCACGTTTGATGTATATATTAATACTTGAAGCTCAAAGGTGGATTCAATGTGTAGAAAATGTACAAACATTGCAAAACAAAACTGGCCGTGCAGTGAATGGTTCTAAGGATAATTGCGAACTGTACAAATCTATAAATGGTGTATTTGAGTGGGCAGGGAAGGGATAAATATAATTAAATCCGGAAAGCTATGAAGCGATGCATTTACAGGGCATATAAGAAGCACGGGAGTACTAAGTAAACGGCAAGATGTTGAGACGAATTGAGGAAGTGAGAGAAATGGGAGTGCATGCCCACAAGTACTTGAGGTGGCAGAAACGGTGGACCATCTGGTGACGAAAGATTCTGAAATGTTTCGATTTATTTGACAAACAAATCATTGCACCATGAAGAGTGTAATACTGGTCATGAGAAGTACAAATTAACAAATTATGTGTTTCCATTTTACCAAAGGAATTGCATGATGTGGATAAAGCAGTCCAAGAGGATAGTTGTGAAACAGTGGAGAAAATAATCTTAGTGAGAGAGAAAGTGTTGAAAGTAGATCAGTCGCCTGGCCCAGATGGAGTGCTATCTATCATATTGATGAAGGTCAGAGAGGAAATATTAGATTCCCTGAGGAATATGTTCCCATTTTTACTACCGACATGGGGAGGTGCTGGAGGACTGGAGTAATTCAAGTGTGGTTCCCTTGTTTGAAAAGGAATGAGAGAAGTGCCAAATCATTATAGTTCGATTATGCTTCCTTGGGTGGTTGGCAAATTATTACAATCAGAGAGATTTGATAATCTGCAATTTAGGAAGCCATGGTTTAGCCAGGGAAACTGAGCATGTATTTGTAAGGGAAGACTATTCCTCTCAAATTAGATTGAATTAATTGAAGTCAAAGGAGCATCGATGTAGAACTGCATTCGATGTTGCCTCCATGTGTTTTACGAATGCGTTTGACAAGGTCCCACATGACAGACAGGTCAAAAAAGTCAAAAATCATTGGGCACAGGATAATGTGGTAAATTCAATCCATGTTTTGCTCAGTAACCGGGAACAAATGGCAATGGTTGCTGCTCACAATTGCTAATCGAAAGAGGGGCGATTGGGAAATTTGTAGCCCTCTCAGTAATTCGCCTTGTAGATATTTGTGAAATCAAAAATGATATTGATGTAATGGTGGAGTTTACAGAAAAGTGGCAGAGGGAGAGCAAGTCGGTAAATGTGAGGTGATGAATCGGGAGGAGGGAGCAAGACGTGAAATGGAAAATTGAATAACCAGGAATATGGCGAGATATAAATGAAGAGAATGATATTGACCTGAAAGTGTGCTAGTCCGCAGAAAATGCATTACAGCTATTTTGTGCGCACTTCTGTTCAACACATTTCAGATGGGACGTTATTATGCTGGAGAGAAAATATCAAAGGGATATTAGGATGTTGTCACGGTTAAAGAATTGTAGCTTGAAGGAAAGATTGGATATGTTGGGGTTGTTTATTAGGAACCATGACGCTTCTGAAGTAGCATGATTGAAGTACGCAAAGCTTTCAGGTGTAGAGATAGAGGTCATAGGAGCAAACTGTTTCAATTGGCAGAGAGTTCAAAAACCATGCGTCCTTGATTCAAGCTAAGTGGTGGAAAGACTGAAAGGGACATGAGGAAAAGTGTTTTTATGCGAAGGGCAGTTGGAGTCACGAATTTGCTGCCCGAGCTGGTGGTGGAGACTGAAACACTATAAACTTTTAAAAATGTGCCTGTGTCTGCACCTGGAGAGTTCTAACCTGCAGGGTTGAGGGCCGCATGCGAGAAGATGGAGTTAGGAAGGACACCTGTTGTCTTTGATTGGGCAGACACAAGATGGGACGAATGACCTCCTCATATGTTGTATCTTTTATATGGTCCTAAGGTTCTAGGCTAGGGTTGATTTGCTTAGATTAGATTCGGCTAAAGGGTTACATAAATGAGCTAAGCTAAATTTTGAGGGGCGTAGACATGGTAGAGAGGAAGAACGTGATGGCCTAGCCCTGGGGTCAATTACAAGGTTTCATACATTTAAAGTGAAAAGGATTAGAGGGGACGTCAATGAAACCTTTTTATCTCCCAAAGAGTGTTGCACATCTGGAATTCATTGTCAAAGTTGAATGATGAGTCTGAATCGGTCAACTCGTTGACAGTACACCTGGATCTGCTTATGAACTGCGGTTATCTGCTAGGCTATGCCAGGTACTGGAAAATGCGATAAAGATTATTGGCTCATTTGTTTTCTAGTATGGGCTGAATAGCCTCTTACTGCACTGAGCATTTTTCATAGAGAAATGGTTTCCCTGGGCTCACCTCCATCACTCTTTCACTCTTTTCCACGTACCAACGAAATTGTCAAACATATATACTGGTGTCATCATGAGTGAAGTGAAACGTGCATGCCGTTCGTCCGCAAAACACCGACAACTTGTGGGCCAGGAGACATCCTCAGTGGACATTATCTCGGAACAAAAGTGAAACGAGTCGTACAGTTACATCGAAGGACACAAAGTTAGCTTCCCAGTGACATTAATTCGGGAATATAATCGGTGAGGAGCAAGTAAATAGTTTTTGGCAGGATGTGAACAAGATAGTTCATTGTATGCACCATGTAAATGGTAACAGTAAGTGGAAAAATCTGCAGCGGGACTCTCTCAATCCAGGCAGGGTCGGCGAATCGCAGGGCTGGGCGCGATTCAAGCGACGCTACCGCGATGCCAGTCCTCTGATTCACCGGTCACCGGAGAATCGGCGCCATTGGCCGATCGGCGGCCGGCTTCTCGTGGAGGGGGCTCTTTGGCTCCACGCCGGCCACTGTAGCCCTATGCCATGTTGCATCAGGAACAGTGCAGTGAAGGCAGCTACCTTGCACGCACGCATTCGCGCTTGTCGCATGCGTGATTTCTGCTGATGCAGCACACATGCGTAGAACCGTGGCACCCATTTAGAACATAGAACATAGAACAATAGAGCGCAGTACAGGCCCTTCGGCCCACGATGTTGCACCGACATGGGAAGTCAAAATAAATCTAAATGCCATCTAACCTACACTATGCCATTATGATCCATATGCTCATCCAATAAACTTTTAAATGCCCTAATTGTTGGCGAGTGCACTACTGTTGCAGGTAGGGCATTCCACGGCCTTACCACTCTTCGCGTAAAAAACCTACCTCTGACCTCTGTCCTATATCTATTACCCCTCAATTTAAGGCTATGTCCCCTCGTGCTAGCCACCTCCATCCGCGGGAGAATGCTCTCACTGTTCACCCTATCTAACCCTCTGATCATTTGTATGCCTCTATTAAGTCACCTCTTAACCTTCTGCACTCTAACGAAAACAACCTCAAGTCCATCAGCCTTTCCTCATAAGATTTTCACTCCATACCAGGCAACATCCTGGAAAATCTCCTCTGCACCCGTTCCAAAGCTTCCACGTCCTTCCTACAATGAGGCGACCAGAACTGTACGCAATACTCCAAATGCGGCCGTACCAGAGTATTGTAGAGCTGCAACATGACCACATGGCTCCGGAACGCAATCCCTCTAACAATAAAGGCCAACACACCATATGCCTTCTTCGCAACCCTATCAAGCTGGGTGGCAACTTTCAGGGATCTATGTACATGGACACCGAGATCCCTCCGCTCATCCACACTACCAAGAACTTTACCATTAGCCAAATAGTCCGCATTCCTGTTATTCTTTCCAAAGTGAATCACCTCACACTTCTCTGCATTAAACTCCATTTGCCACCTCTCCGCCCAGCTCTGCAGCTTATCTATGTCCCTCTGTAACTTGCAACATCGTTCCACACTGTCTACAACTCCACCGACTTTAGTGTCGTCTGCAAATTTACTTACCCAACCTTCTGTGCCCTCCTCTAGGTCATTTATAAAAATTACAAACAGCAACGGCCCCAGAACTGATCCTTGTGGTACGCCACTCGTAACTGAACTCCATTCTGAACATTTGCCATCAACCACCACCCTCTGTCTTCTTTCAACTAGCCAATTTCTGATCCACATCTCTAAATCACCCTCAATCCCCAGCCTCCGTATTTTCTGCAATAGCCGACCGTGGTTAACCTTATCAAACGCTTTACTGAAATCCATATACACCACATCAACTGCTCTACTCTCGTCTACCTGTTCAGTCACCTTCTCAAATAACTCGATAAGGTTTGTGTGGCATGACCTACCCTTCACAAAACCATGCTGACTATCCCTAATCATATTATTCCTATCTAGATGATTATAAATCGTATCTCTTATAGTCCTCTCCAATACTTTACCCACAACAGACGAGTGGCTCACCGGCCTATAGTTACCGGGGTTATCTCTACTCCCCTTCTTGAACAAAGGAACCACATTTGCTATCCTCCAGTCCTCTGGCACTATTTCTGTAGCCAATGATGACATAAAAATCAAAGCCAAAGGTTCAGCAATCTCTTCCCTGGCTTCCCAGAGAATCCTAGGATAAATCCCATCAGGCCCCGGGGACTTATCTATTTTCACCTTGTCCAGAATTGCCAACACTTCTTCCCTACGCACCTCAATGCCATCTATTCTAATAGCCTGGGTCTCAGCATTCTCCTCCACAACATTATCTTTTTCCTGAGTTAATACTGACGAAAAGTATTAATTTGGTATCTCGCTTATCTCCTCAGCCTCCACACACAACTTCCCACCACTGTCCTTGACTGGCCCTACTCTTACCCTAGTCATCCTTTTATTCCTGACATACCTATAGAAAGCTTTTGGGTTTTCCTAGAACCTACCTGACAAAGACTTTTCATGTCCCCTCCTTGCTCGTCTTAGCTCTCTCTTTAGATCATTCCTCGCTTCCTTGTAACTATCAAGCGCCCCAACTGAAACTTCACGCCTCATCTTCACATAGGCCTCCTTCTTCCTCTTAACAAGATATTTCACTTCTTTGGTAAACCACGGTTCACTCGCTCTACCCCTTCCTCCCTGCCTGACTGGTACGTACTTATCAAGAACACGCAATAGCTGTTCCTTGAACAAGCTCCACATATCCAGTGTGCCCAACCCTTGCAGCCTACTTCACGAACCTACACATGCGAAGTCATGTCTAATGGGATTATAATTGCCCTTCCCGCAGCTATAACTCTTGGCCTACGGGGTATACTTATCCCTTTCCACCACTAACGCAAAGGTCACCGAATTGTGGTCACTGTCTCCAAAGTGCTCACCTACCTCCAGATCTAACATCTGGCCTGTTTCATTACCCAAAACCAAATCCAATGTGGCCTCGCCTCTTGTTGGCCTGTCAACATATTGTGTCAGGAAATCCTCCTGCACACATTGTACAAAGAACGACCCATCTAATGTACTTGAACTATATCTTCTCCAGTCAATATTTGGAAAGTTAAAGTCTCCCATTACAACTACCCTGTTACTTTCGCTCTTTTCCAGAATCATCTTCGCCATCTTTTCCTCTACATTCCTAGAACTATTAGGTGTCCTATATAAAACTCCCAACAGGGTGACCTCTCCTTTCCTGTTTCTAACCTCGGCCCATACTACCTCGGAATAAGAGTCCCCATCTAGCATCCTTTCTGCCACCGTAATACTGTCCTTGACAAGCAGCGCCACACCTCCCCCTCTTTTCCCCCCTTCTCTGAGCTTACTAAAACACCTAAACCCCGGAACCTGCAACAACCATACCTGTCCCTGCTCTATCCATGTCTCTGAAATGGCCACAACATCGAAGTCCCAGGTACCAAACCATGCTGCCAGTTCCCCTACCTTATTTCGTATACTTCTGTCATTGATGTAGACACACTTCAAACCACCTACCTGAACACTGGCACCCTCCTGCGAAGTCAAATCTGTGCTCCTGACCTCTATACTCTCAATCTCCCGTACCCCAAAACTACAATCCAGGTTCCCATGCCCCTGCTGAATTTGAACCCGGTAACGTCAACTGGAGCTGCTAGTGTCGCTCCAGTGCCACGCTGGCCTCCTGCGGGGCAGAGGGTCGTTTCGCTTAGTGGTCCGATGACGCCGTCGTTCAACTCTCCAGTTTTACGATGGCGTCAACTCTGCCTTCAGATGGGAGAATCGCACCCCTGAAGTGGGCAGAGTTGGTGCAGACAATAAATGATTTAAAAAATCTTCAGACGAAGATAGAATAGGAAATATCTTTTAATAAGAGGGGCTTTGCAAGCAGACCAGCAAAGAGATAACGTTCAGGGATAGCAGGCAATTCTGAAAGACATTTTCCAGTTAACGTTTATTATGAAGAGTATATGGGCAAAGAAGTCCTTGTTTTATTTTTTCATAAGCGTTTGTGAGGCCCCAGTTGAAGGACTGTGATGGCATCGTTACCGAGCCATATATTAGAGGTAGAACGAGAAATTGGTTGAGCTGATTACGGTACTTTCAACTATTGAATGGAGCAGGGCGATATTAGTCAGATTGGCGAAAAATCAACAGCCATCTTATTGAACGATAGGGGGCGGAACGCTCCATTTATGAGACTAAGTGTTGACACTAAAACAGCAATCGTGGAAATTCACGTCAGCAAAACCAGCACAGCAGCTGGTCAGAAAGTTCAACTGTTGAGGGGCTAGCACTGGCGCCACATGAAACGCAATCAATTATATTCAGAAAAGTTACCCGAATCTCCGGTTTGGCGAATGATACTGATTGATACGCGATTAATGAGACTGACAAGCTGCAGCGGCACTCCCCACAGACACTATCCCAGCCAACAAGGTGGCAGTAAGACTCATGGACACCCGTTCTTCGGACGCAGATATGCTCAACCTACTGGATGGCGTGGAGAACAGGCAGATGACTTCGTATCCAGGCCCGCAAAGAAGGCTGCCAGCAACCGTTGTTCACTGTGTCTTGGCGCCTGTGGCAGAGGCGGTGTGTGCCATTTGTTTCAACGTCTGGACTGGCCAACAGTGCTGCAAAAAGCAGTTGACGTCCTCAGGGAGACTAGGGTGAGGAGGCACCACTGTCTCCCTGTTACCACGCCCCTGCTGATATTCTGGCTCCTAACTGTGGCAGAGGAGAGGTCCTGGGATGTGGTCGGTTGCACGGAGGAATGGTCCGACTGTGGGCGAGAATATGATATCGTTCTTAGTTGCAGTTCCCCATGGCACTTATGACAACTCCCCCGCCCGCGCCACCAGCACCAACCTATAATTACGCTCATACCACCCTCATCCCCATACTACCTCCATATCCACACCACCCTCACACAACCCTTACCACCACAACACCCTCAACTCACACCACCCTTACCTCAATGGAGCAACCTCACATCACACTACGCTCGTACCAGCCTCACCCAACACCACCCAAGACCAGCACCCTACACCACGCCCACAATCACGAACCCCACCATCACTCATATATTCACTGCAATCCCGCGATCTAATCATGCATCTTTTTGTCATTCAGCAGCATTTAGATATTGGCGGCTTCATCTGACATTCCGCGCTCCCCCGCCAGTGCCACAATGGATAACCTTCACTGCCGTGATCCGGGCAGCGACAAGAGCAGTTCGTTTGGCAGCCCTATGTCCCAGACTCGGGAACCCCAAAGCTCGAGTCGGAGAATGACACTGACTTCCGATAAAAACTGTTTCGAACACCCACCTCGAGCCCAGAGACACTAACGTCGGTTGGGCATTTTAGTGAATAGGCTCCTCGGGCACTATCTGGTGCGCACCACACAGCCTATACAGTGCACCAGGTTGAGGCAGGAACAGCCGTGATGGCAGGCGGTCGGAGCGCAGGCCGACTTCAACGCAGTAGGTGCCGTCCAGACATGCTTTGGGCTTCTGGAACTGAGAGAACAATTGATAGTTAAGTGCATATGCAGTTGGAGGAATCCAGAAGCAGCAGGGAGTGGTGGCAAAAACGATGGCCGCGCAGGCCAACACGGCATATCTGGAGTTATTGATGGAGGCATCCGCGGTGATGGTTTTGGCTATGGAAAAGCATGTCCAACGCCTGCTACATTCTGTGCAGGCGCTGGCCATTCCCAGAGAAGAATTGCAGCTTCACTAACGACCATGTGCCAGAGCCACCTGGAAATTGCATCTGTACTCCTCAGCATGGCCAGTTGCAGCAGACAATGGCTGGGAACACGACGAATGGAAACTCCGGGGAAAGGCAGCACGTTAGCATAGTGGTTAGCACGGTTGCATCACAGCTCCAGGGTCCCAGGTTCTATATTCTGCTTGGGTCACTGTCTGTGCGGAGTCTATATGTTCCCCCGTGTCTGTGTGCGTTTAGTCCGGGTGCTCCGGTCTCCTCTCACAGTCCAAAAATGGGCGGGTTAGACAGATTGGCCATGCTAAATTGTCCTCAGTGTCCTCTAAGGTTAATTGATTGCCGGGATTACTGGGTTACCGGGATGGGGTGGAGGTCTGGGCTTGGGTAGGGTGCTCTTTCGAAGGGCCAGTGCAGACTCGATGGGCCGAATGGCCTATTCAATACTGTGAATTCACTGATTCTGTGATTCTGTGGAACATCTCCGGCATTGCCAGGCGCTGCCTGACGTGGCAGAGAGAGGTGGTACAGAACCAAAGGGTGATGGCGCCGTCACTGGCTGAAGTGGCACAAACCCAAAAAGTGTAATGTGGCGCAGATCAAGAACAAGATGCTCCACACCCTGTGCACCATTGCCGTGAACATATCCTGGTCGAGACCTGAGCGGTTCACCACGACTAGTTGCGCCAGGTGGCCCGGGAGCCTCCGTGGTTAGCTTTGCTCGCACCCTCGTCCTAATGACCAGCTCAGGGACGAGCGAGCACACCACGGGCCAAGAAAATGATTGGGCCAGTTCCAGTAACCCTCGCAGGGGCTGGTCCGGAAGAACGCATCTGGTGCAACGTAGCAGTAAGTGGTCACACCAAAGTCCAGATGATGCCCGCCAAAGGAGACGCAGATCAGAGGGCGTGAATCAAAACAGGCTGCCTCCACTGCTGTACCACCTGGGGATCCACCTAGGTATAGCGTTCGGGCCCGTAAGGCCAGAAAGTTAGGCACCAGTTAAGTTGTCACGGGTGCAGGGCACAGTTTAGTTTTCGAGGCTAGGGCACGTATCTGCATACATTTTCTCACCTTAAACACGTGTTACCACTCTTACCGCCTGCTTCGGTTCTCTGACAGATGGGTGTGAGGGGCGGGATGGTCTGGTCTGGCCAGAGAGGGGATGTAAGGCGGGAATGGGCAGATATTGTGGGGCGCTTCAGCTCCCAATCTTCCTCCACTCCAGACCGTCCCCACGATCTGTCACGCTTAGGATTCAATGGGACTGTCTGATTGAATTGCCGGTTCGCATGCAGATTTCCCGAAGGTGGACGGTGGAAAGTGTTACGGTGCACAGGAGTCTGACCGCCTCAAAAGTTGTGGAGCACTGAAGCTCATTGCAGTACGCAGTGCCATTGTCCTCCATCCCATGGACCAGGCCCGCTGGTACAGCCAACCCAGGGCCCGTAGGCTGGCCTTTGGCAGGGATGTATCACAGAGGGTATTGAAGGACAGTGCGTGACCGGGAGTAGTTGCGGAAGTGTGGAGTGCTACTTTGTCCTTTCCAATGGCTAGATCACCTGCCACCAGTTGGTATACCTGAACCTGAAGTGATCGGAGATTCATAGATACATAGATACAAAGAAGATGGGAGCAGTAGGGGTCCTGTTGCCCGTCGAGCTTGCGTCGTCATTTGTCACGATCAAGGCTGAACATCCACCTTAAGAGCCTAATCCTGCTTTCCCACCATAGCCTTTGATTCCATTCTCCCCAAGTGCTATGTCCTGCCGGCTCTTGAATATATTCAATGTTTTAGAATCCACTATTACCGGTGGTAAAGAATTCCACATGCAAACCAGTCTTTGGGTGAACAAATGTCTCCTCATCTCTGTCCGAAATGGGGCACCCTGAATCCACAAACTGTGACACCTGTTTCTGGACACATCCTGATTGGTAACACCTTCCCTGCATATACCCTGTCTAATCCTGTTACAAATGTATTAGCCTCTATGAGATCCCCCGTCATTCTTCTGAAGTCCAGCGAAAACAATCCTAGCCTAGTAGATCACTCTTCATATGACAGTCCTGCCATCCCTGTAATCAGTCTAGTAAACCATCGCTGCACTCCCTCGAGACCAAGAACATCCTTCCTCAGAAAAGGAGCCTGCAACTGCACACACTATTCTAGGTGTGGTCTCACCAAGGAACTGTATATTTGCAGCAACATTCCTGTGCGTGCTTGCCCTTGCACAAACAACGTTCAGCCTCCCGTGCCGGCCATGGACCCCATTTTCCATCCAGTCTTCCCTCCGCTACTTTCTCGTCGTCAAACGAGGCCTGGGGCTTCTCCTTCTCCAGCATATCTCCCCAATGCTGCGCGTTGTTCTGAAGACCTCTGCTGATTGTCACGATATGGGGGAATCTCTCAGCATTATACTGGATGGCAACTCCAGAACGGTTCAAGCACCTGGACCGCATTTTTAGGAGGTCGAAACTACGCTGGATTACAGACCTGGTAACTGTATGGGCGTCGTCGTAGTAGGTCTCTGCTTCAGTCTCCGGATAGGTGTTATTAGCCAGAACCACGCTGATAACCCCTGTGGCCCATGGGCGAATCCCAATACGGTGGTGGGGGGCGTCTCGAACATGTCAGGAATCATCGTGTCTCCACTATGGAGGTGTCATCCACACTTCCCGGGTATCAGGCGCAGATGTCTATGATGCAGAGCTGATCATCAGATATCAGCTGCACGTTCATCGAGCTGAACACCTTTCGGTTTGTCAAGAGCGGCTTTTCAGCTGCAGATGCTCGTTGAGTTCATGCAACCCGTCAATCACAACCTGGACCTTGGGCAGTCCGTCGACATCGGCAGAACCTGCTGTTCAGTTATCCTGGTGGGCTTGGTCCACACTGCAGTGGTATGTCTTGGGTCATCTGGGCAAAGATGGCCTCCATGACGGCGCGGATGCACCTGTGCATCGAAGTCTTTGAGATGCCGGGCATATCACTACTCGGCACGTGGAATGAGCCTCATGATGTGAAAGTTCAGGGCGACCGTCAGCTTTCTGGCAATTGAAAAGAATTCCCTCCGCCATACTCCCGGGAACACAGAACATAGAACATACAGTGAAGAAGGAGGCCATTCGGCCCATCGAGTCATCACCGACCCACTTAATCCCTCACTTCCACCAGTTCCCCCTAACCTAATAACACCTCCGAATCCTTTTGGACTCTAAGGGTAATTTATCATTGCTAACCCACCAACCCTGCACATCTTTGTACTGTGGGAGGAAACTGGAGTACCAGCAGGAAACCCACGCAGACACGGGAAGAACGTGCCGACTCTGTACAGACAATGACCCAGCAGGGAAGCGAACCAGCGACCCTGCCGCTATGAAGCGACAGACCTAACCAATATGCTACCGTGCTGCCCATACCGTGGTTCAAGTTGTGACATTATCTCGCTCACAAGTGCATGGTCGCACCTCTCTGCTCAGCTGGATGTTTCGGCAGCATGCCCGGTCCGGAGGGTCCTTGAGTGATAGGCGCTGCCGGTACACACAAAACCTCATGTGACACCTCCATACCACCATCTAGGTCTGTTGGGACGCCGGCTCTCCATCTTGGGCTGCTGCCACCTGTTCTTCTGCGGCACGCTACGCCTGGATGGAGCTGCTGCACACTCCATCCATGCAGCTACCACCTCCCACACGAACACTGACAGCATATACAGCCTAATGGCATCCTCGAGGGTTGCTGCATCGAGCAGGCTGACCACATCCATTGTCTGCGGGGTGAACGGCCGACATGTTTGCATGGTGCATACCACCGTGCCAAAACTGGTCAAATGGGCTATATGCTGGCCTCCACATCCCCGCATCACTGGCCCTGTCGATTCTCGGAACCGTGGGCGCCTCTGGCCCTGTCGCCTATTCCTGATGCGTGGGGTACCTTCGCCGGGCCTTGCCCTTGCCAGTGGAACGTTCCACGGCCCGAGCGGCGCCCCCGCAGTGGCTACAATGTGCATTTCAGTGAGTGGTCCGCCAAATGCTCCTCAGGCGGGTCGCTGTCCAGTCGGGGGATATGGTGGAAGTTGACTTGTGGAGGTAGGGAACGCGAGCGCCTAATCGCCTGTTGTCACACGTTAGAAACCAGGCCCAAGGTCGGTGGCCAATAGGATGCGCGGCAAGATGGCTGACTTGCAGGTCGCGGCAATGGAGGTCCGTTACTAGACACTGCCTTAGTTCCAAGGGTGGGGGTGGTCACTCTGGCCACTCGGCCCATTACCATTCCCACCCCCCACCCCCGGCTCATGCAGGCCCCCTCACCCACAATGGCAATTTTGGACACTTTTCCTCTTTCGCCATGGCGTCAGAATCACGATTTTTAAAAGCACAAGTGAACCATGCAGTCTGAAATTCGGACGATCTGAGGCGGAGCAAAGCAGTCCTAGTCGGACCCGCTAATGACACGCAAATTATGTTTATCAACGCCGCTGTCCACGTGAATGACAATTGCGATTTGGTGTGAAATCGGCTCCCGCGATGATTTTGGCCGATGTAACGAGAAAATCGTTAAATGCGATTTCAGCGTCAGCCAATGGCGAATCCGCACAAGAATTCTATAGAAACGAAGGTGAAATATGCTGATAGGTTCTTGTTTCCATGGTTGGGGAGTCCAGAATTTATTGTCACAGGATCAAATGTGTGCACAATTTGTAATTGTTATGAATATAAATTCCATCATTCAAGGATTGGACACATTTAGAATTCTCTGGAGGTTGTGACACGTGAACATTTAGTATTCAAGTACATTGAAGGAAGAGGCCGAGGATGCAGTTTGGGTAGGCTTCGGTGAGATAGCCATGAGACTTGCCGTGGCAGCTTTCAATATACAGTAGGTTTTGAAGGTCATAGTTTCCGGGCGCACAATTCTATTTTATCTTTTGTGCGGATTCATTTCGCACACATGAAGGACACGAAAACTGCAAAAGGTGATTGACTACGCCGAGCCTCTTCTTCCGTCCGGCTGTATTACGGAAGAACTCAAACAAAACTCAATTCATCTGCCTCTGTTCAATCATCCTCCATAGCGAATACCAAATAAATATTTTGTTCTAGTCCTCCAAAGATCCAGTTAGCACCGAGCCCAATTCCCGGTGGTAGCAAGAGTTAGGCTCTCCTTCCTGTAATGTTGCGACTGCAAGATAACAACCCTCGTTATTGACCGCTCCTGATCACATTGTTCAGAAATATTTTACAATCTGAGGATTATAAGCTATATTTCTGAAAACTTACCTTCTGCCACATTTCATCTGTCGAATTGCGAAGGCATTGTACAGTGGACCTGATGATCAAGTAGCTGAATCACAATCAACGAGAAAATATAGAATTAAAAACAACGGAACTGATTAATAAAAACACTATCCCAAGATATGTACTGAAATATTTCCTTCTGAGTAGGCCAGAGTCTTCTCCATTCATATTCCGCTAATTCAGTTAAGAAAATGTGCCAGTCTGTGCCGGATCCGCGAAGACAGACCTTTCCAAGGAACATCAGGTTAGAATAGTCTGTTTTGTAATCATTCACAATGTCGTATTATTTCAATTGATACATAAATAGAAAAGACGGAGATGGGTAGGATTACACACTGTTCATTGCAAGGTCCTGGTGAATAAAGGTTTGCATATTTATTGCGTATCATAATTCACTCCTAGTACATGGGCGTCGTTGATATGACCAGCAGTTATCGCCCATCACTAACTGTCCTTTATAACGAGATTACCCTTGGGGTTTTCCCATTGAAGCCATCCATTCGCGGCCGGGATATCGCTGCCGAAGGGAAAATAGAATCCCAATGGACTGGCTTGCAAAACATAAAATAAAACACCGTCGTGGGATTCTCTTTTCCCACTGGCAGTGCGCCCACCCATGCGTTTCCAAACGGAGTGCGGCGGCTTCCACGGGAAATTCCAGTGACCAGCGGCTAGAATAGACAATCCAGGAGCCATTGAATGGCTGGTCGCTGTGAAATGTATGGCTTGGGACCGCAGAATTCAGGTAACGTCACTGGACTTAATTCCGCAGGAATTATTGCGGACACGGAACTCACCCGCCGCCGTTTTCCGATAGATATTTGAAGGATACTTCGAGATTTTTAAACAAATGACGGACATCATATGCGGTAATGAAAGGTGAAAAAACACGGGGCCTCAAATTTGGGCATGGGGAAGCGACGTCAAACAGACTGCATAGCGTATCTTTCCCATTCTAATCTACGCCACACATTTCATACAATTTATTTTAACTGGTTGAATACATCTTCGAAGGAACACATTAATCAATTCCGCCTCTTTTGCTTTTCCGATACACGTCAAATTTCATTCTAGAGATTTATAAAATGGGTCGGTTATTATCGAGGATCCAATGGAAAGTTTGTCCGAGACGGAACAAGCATAGAATCAGCAGGGTCCCATTGGCCTTTCTTCGTTTTTCCGCCTCAGACACTGTGACCTTACCCCTTGTCGTAAACGGAACTGGTTAAAAAGATATGGGGAACGGGTAGGGAGATGGATTTCAGACCAGGAATAGATCAGCCATGATCTGATTCAACACTGGAGAATGCTCTAAGGCTGAAGTGCCGACTTCCGTTCTTAATTCTTAAACTCCTTAGGTCCCTGGGTGAGCGCAGCTCCCAGAACTACCCGTGATTCTTTGCACATTGCAGGCCATTTTGACTGTGTTGACTCCGCTCCACAAAACATCAATCAATCCCATCAGCGCCACCGCTCAATGGCATCAGTGTGTACCATTTATAAAATATTGTGCAGCACCTTACAAACCCACACTACATTTAGAAAGCCAAGAACAGACTATACTTGATAATATCACCGACTGCATGTTCCATGACATGCCACCCACCATCTTTACTTTAACGGTGTTCCATCACTTTACATGGATCAAAGTCCCGACACTCATTCTAAAATAACAACGGGGTGTATCTGCTTCACAGCCACTGCGGTGGCAGCTCACGAACATCCTCATATGGTCAGCCAGGAATTCGCGGTAAATGCTGGCCGAACCAACTAGTGCCACATCAATTAAATTAATATCAAGAATCCCAAAAACATATAGTCTAAGATACAAATATGTAATGCCCAACCTGCGTTAAATATGACAAATAATGAGACACATCTGTGTGTCAACTGCTTTTCTTGAAACATGCCTTATATCTACAATTGATTCCTATAGCACAACAACTGAGTAAGAAAGAAAGAGGTAAGGTTTTGAAACATAAGGGAATGTACGTCCTAATCACAATGTGATAACACTGCAGGAAGTATTTCCCATCATCTTTAAAGATGGTGAGTGGCAGGTAATGGAACACAGGAAATATTTTACGTTTGGTGCTGCTGAAGACAGAGCCCACCAATGGTTATAAACCATGTCTTGTCTTTATTTTGGAAATGGCGTGAGAGATTATTCACGGAGCAGTTTGCTTCCATCGAAGTGAGATATTTACCAATGCAAAACCCAGTACAGGCTTCTAAATGCACACATGTGCCGTGATGCAGGGTTGCTGAACGTTCATAGGTATACGGTCTGTATTTTCTTGTCACCTCAGTGTGTATGGGCGGCGCGGTAGCACAGCGGGTGGACTGTTGCTTCATTGTGTCAGGTTCGATTCCCGGCTTGCGTCACTGTCACACTTGCGTCACACATGTGCTGTGTGGTAACTTGTACATCCTAAATTCTCCCTCCGTGTATCCAAACAGGCGCCGGAATGTGGCGACTGGGGGTTTACACAGTAAACTCATTGCACTGGTAATGTTATCCTATTTGTCACAATAAAGATCATTATTATTAACACAAGCCGGAATCGAACCTGGGACCCTGGAGCTGTGAAGCGATTGTGCTGCCCACAATGCGACCTCTGGGATTCACCGCCTCTGATGAATCGTTTTCGGGACTGCATGGTTCCGGTTCGCTTGTGGTTTTAAAATCGTGCACTTGGCGACCTTGCTACTGAGTAAGAGAGTGGAGGTAGGAAATGGCGTGGACTTACTGCGGGATGCCGGCCCGGACACTAGCCGTGCTGGCAGCGGGGGTTGGGGGGGGGGGCAGCGTGGCTGACAGGGCCGGGGGAGGGTAGAGGGAGGGTGAAGGCTTGCCGAGAAGCCGGGCTGCCAAGCCCACTGGAATGGGGTGATGTGCAGGCACCGACCGCCATCGTGCCATATTCCACCTACCAATCAGCCCAGCCTCTTGTGCCACAGTGGCGCCGATCGCATGGGTGCGCCCGTCCACGTAAACCACCCTCCCACCACAGTACGCACCCCACCGGCCCCGAACACCCCGTCGAAGCCGCAGCCACCCACCGGCAGACCACCCACGGCCACACCTAAATGCAGCCCCCAGTGAGAGAAGTGCAAGGGAATGGGGCTCCTGGCAGCAGGGACGGGAACCAGGACCGGGGGAACCGATGGAGCCTGATACCGACATCAAGACGTGCGGGGGTAGGCCTTCTGTGGGTGGATGTGCGTGCTCGGGCCTGCAGTGCCATCCGGAGTCACCATGTCGCCCATGGTATCTGCATGGGCACGGAAGCATGCGCCATGCTGAACTGTTGGCCTTTCACCTCCTGCAGACAATCGCATGTGGACAGCATCCCGCGATGTTCGCCACTGTGGTAATGGCCGCAGCCCTGCGAGATACCCTGCGGCCGTGTGAGCAGGGCCCGCTGGGAGAGGAGGGCCGGCTGCAGCAGGGAACCGGGCTGTAGAGGACCGGGCTGCCGACGAGCGGTCTGCAGCGGGGCAGGAGGCGGCCTCACATGCTGGAGGGCCCTGCGCCCAACCCGCCCATAAGGAGGAAGAGGTTCTATGGACGCAAATCAGCCAGATGATGCCACACCTGGCATCGCATGGGTATGGAGGAGAACACCCTCTCCCGGTGGCTGTCAAGGTGACGGTCACGCTGAACGGGGTCTATGCAACGGGGTCCGATTTATTCGCCGAGTGGGGGCCGTTCTGGAATCTCGTAGGCCTCGGTGCATCTGCGCCATCAATAATGCCCAGGCAGACCAGTACATCCAGTTCCATGTGGACTGAGCCGACTTCTGTGCCCGGGAAGCGGGGTTCGCTGGCACCGCCTGGATGCCCCGTGTCCGGGGACTGATCGACAGGATGCATGTTGCCCTTTGGGCGCCTGCAGATAACAGGCCACTGTACACCAACCAAAAGTGGGATCACTCCGTTAGCATACAGCTTGTCTGCAATGAACAAATGCGCATCATACAGGTCTGTTGCCGATACCCGAGCAGTGCAAATGACGCCTTCATCCTGGCACACTCGACATTATCAAGCGGTATCACTCCCGGCTGCGGTGTTGACAGATGGGCGACAGGGTTTTGCCGCTGTCGCTGTTGCGAATGATGCGGATCCGCAGGCCACAGACCGACGTGAAGGCCCGATACAATGTCGCCCTTGCAGCGACCAGGGGTGCGGAAGAGAGCTGCTTCAGCATCCTCAAGAAGTGCTTGAGGTGCCTGGAACCGTTCACACTCCCTCACTTCCAACATCACCAAAAGCTCTGCATGCACAACAACTCCATGATACATCCCTGTGGCGCGACGAGCTCGGTGTCCTGAGATTGCTTTAACAGCGGGTCTGGTCAATGGGATGAAGGTTGATGACAACCCACTCTGCGATTAGCTCTGGTGTTCCATGTCGTCAGACAATATATGACTCATGCCTACAGTAGCACCTTCCACTTGGATGATCCCTGCATACGAGCTGGACAGCCCATCACACGGTCCCGTCGGATCCCTGCGGTGGAATATTGTGGGCGGTAAGGCCAGGGAGGTGAGCGAGAGGGGGACCTAACGACAGTCCACCCACGAGATGTTCACTCTTCCGCCAAATCCCACTCCCCGCAAGCACTGACCGGACTACACCCACACCATCCGACAGGGCACAGAGACAGGTTTCAACGGTGTTACCATATGTTTATTATGGAGTAATATGTGCAGCCTGTGTCCTAGACCCACAACTCAACTGCACCCTGCATCAGTACCAACTATACTGGTGTCTAACATTATGGCCTTATAGGCCCTAACACACCGACTGGGTGGTTCTCCCGACGGCAAATCAGGAATGAAGGAGGCCTGCAATGAATCCTGCCCCATGACATTGCTCCCCGTTGGCGCATGTCCGTTCAAGAGCCGTGGCATGGAAAATTCCCGTCGCTGCTCGGCCACCCTGGTAGTGTGGTGCCGCCCTATTGTGCCCGCTGCCGCCAGATGCGGCAGGGAAAAGAGGGGGGAGTCCGAGATGCTGCAGTCTTCCGGCACCTCCCCGGTGGGTATTACTGACACGGGGTCCATTACCTTCGCCTCACTGGTACTGCCCGATGGCGCTAGCGCTACGCCATGGGAAGTGGGTGCGAGCGCAGTCATGTCCTGAGGCCCCCGGCCACCTGGACATGCCAGTCCGAGGGGCGCTCCCTGGTCTCGACCGTGGAGCACAGGGAGTGAACCATCTCCGACTTTGCCTGAGACACATCATAATGCGACTGTGCTACCACAAAGATCGTCTGTGCCACATCAGCCAATGACTAGGCCACCTCCATCTCTGTCTGGGCCACATCGCTCTGGTACTGGGAAATCTTCCTCTGGGACTGGCCCACTTCCCTGCGCGACCGTGCCACTCCCTTCTGTGTCTGTGAACGATGAACAGCGACTGCGCAAATCAGCTGACATTCTCATCCATGGCCTGCTGTGACTGGGCCATGCTGAGGAGCGCCGCTGCAATTTCCAGGTGGCTCTTGCAGTTGGCTGCCTGTGTGAAGGCAGCCCTCTCCTGGCCCTTGGCAGCCGCCTGCACATAATGCATAAGGCTCTGGACCCTCTGATCAATATCCGACACCGTCGCCCCATTGCACTCACCAAGGTGCCAGCCTGTTTGGCATGAATGACCAGCACACACTCTGCTCCAGCACGCGGACGGACTCCTCCACCTGCACCTATGGGTGCTGTACGCACGCCGTAATCCCTTTTTGTACACACTGCGTCTCTGAATGTACCTGCCGTGTTGGCTGGGACTGGACGTTCCAGGAGCCCTGCAGCCATCTGGACGGCAGCTGCCTCCTGGGGCTGGCCTGAACTCCGACATTCCGGCTACTGCTACCTCCAGCTGCTGTACGGGATACGGTGTGTGATGCACTCCAAATAGTATCCCAGACGCTTCCTCACAAATGAGCCCAGCCGACCTGATCGGCTCTGGGGTGCTAGAGGGTGTTGGAGACAGCAGTGACGGAAAGTCTGTGTCCTCCTCCGACCCGATCCCCGGTGTGTCCTCAGTAAAAGATAGAAGTCCTGTGTCCAGGCTGCTCTCCCCGTCAGTTCTCCACCGTCTGGTGGACACCGGCGCTGGCACTGACTGTGGGCGGGGGCTCTGGATCGACCGGCACCATCTCGAAGACGACCAGTAAGACACAAAAATAACCTTGTATGGTTAGCGAGCACGACGGGGTAGGGGGGCGAGGGATGTGGTGAGGGGAGTGGTTGAGGGGGGCTGGATGAGGGGAGGAACGGTGAAGGAGTTATGGGGTGAAGGAGAATGTGGACCGAGGGGAGTGAAGGGGTTGAGGGGTATGTGGGCTGAGTGGAGTGAGGTGGATGAGGGGTGAAAGAGTGGGGGGTGTCCTCTCCCGTGTCATCAGGATCTGCAACTGAGCAGGGTCTCGCTTGCCCTCCGCTTGTCTTTCCTCAGGGCAGCCAACCACATCCAGTGTCCTCTGATCGGGCACGGTGAGGGCCGCATGTCTGGTCTTCTCCCGCTCCGGTGGTTATGCACGACGTCTTCCTCGGCGGAGTGGGGGGGGGGGGGGACAAACAATAGACGGTCCAACGCACGCGGTCCACGGTTTCGTGGTGATGGCGTTAGTTGCCAGGGCACCTGGCTATTGCTGCACAAATGGGTGCTGGCAAGTGGGGCAGTGTGGGGATTTGGCCACCCACCGTGGGGATGGGGCCCGGTTGAGGTATGTGGGGCGGGTGTTATTGCCAACGGCACAGCGGTGCCTCCTAGCACTGGCCGCTCTGACAAGGCACTGTTTCTGCACTGGAAGACCTTGCCGACGGCACTAAAAACGTCTTCCACCTGAGCCCAGGCACAGCGAACGGTGGCACCTGGTGGCCTTCCTCTTGGGCCTGGTACGGAGTCATCCTGAAATGAAATGAATATGAAAATCGCTTATTGTCACAAGTAAGCATCAAATGAAGTGACTGTGAAAATACCCTAGTCGCCACATTCCGCCGCCTATTCGGGGAGGCTGATATGGGAATTTAACCCACGCTGCTGGCCTGCCGTGGTCTGCTTTAAAAGCCAGCCATTTAGCCTAGTGTGCTTTACCAGACCCAATCCTCCACGGCGTCCAGGAGGGTGTCCAGCTCAGCCTCCCTGAACTGTGGCGATGCTATCGTTCCAGCCATTTTGTTAACTGGGATGGTGCGTGTTGGGGAATGGTTCGTTTAAGTGTGGCTGTGGTGTGTGCGCCTCACGTTCGTCAATCCAGGACCCGGCGAATCCGGCGCCCTATTACATGGCACCGGTTGTGTTCCACACAGCGATTGTGCTCGCCCATTTTGAATTGCTGAATCGGTGACTCTGTTGCGCCGATTTTCCGGTCGTGAAGCACCAGTGTATTCGCGCCGGCGTCAGCACTTCGTCGCAGAGGCAGAAAATCCATCCCATTATAGGCCCGATCACACGGCCCTCCTGCCTCCCTCCCCTCGCGCTCGCTAACCAAACATGTAATTTTGTATCTTCCAGGACCTTCCAGCAGAGGGTAGCACAGCGGAGCCGCTGATTATCTTGTTGCGGGGAAAATTTGCATCAGTGCATTGCGCTCACCTTTTCCAGAAGGTGTAACTGAGCAAGACACCCTCCGTGTTCACGTGAAGGCATGTATCCAGCAGCGGGCAGCAGAGTGGAGGCTCTGATTGGCTGTTGCGGGAAACATTTGCATCATTGCATTGTGTTCGTTGTATCTAGAAGATGTACCTGAGCAAGACACCATCACTGTTCAAGTGAAGGCAAGCATCCAACAGAGGGCAGCAGAGCGGAGCCGCTGATTGGCTGCTGCGGGGAAATTTGCATCAGTGCATTGCGGTCACTGTATCCAGAAGGTGGTTTGGTAGGAATTATTGTCAAGTAATAGTTAATCTATTATTTGATATTATAGTTGGACAAAATAAATTTTAAGATTAAAAATGGCAGGAGATCTCATACCCGTGGTATTCTCCTCTTGCTCCATGTGGGAGATCGGGGACGTGGCTAACGTCCCTCGCTACTTTACCTGCGGGAAGTGTGTCCACCTGCAGCTCTTCTCAGACCGCATTTCGGGTTTAGAGCTGCGGATAGACTAACTTTGGAGCATCAGCGATGCTGAAGAGGTCGTGGATCGCACGTTTGGCGAATTCGTCACACCACAGATGTGGATTGCTGCGGGAGAAAGGGAATGGGTGACCAAAAGGCAGAGAAAGAGCAGAAAGGCAGTGCATGCGTCCCGCGCGCCTATCTCCCTGCAAAACAGATGTACCGTATTGGATATTGTTGGGGGAGATGGCACACCAGGGGAAGGCAGCAGTAGCCAGGTTAATTGCACCGTGGCTGCCTCTGCTGTACAGAAGGGCGGGAAAAAAGTGGAAGGGCTATAGTCATCGTGGATTCAATTGTAAGGGGTGTAGACAGGCGTTTCTGTGGTCGAAAACGAGACTCCCGAATGGTATGTTGCTTCCCAGGAGCACGGGTCAGGGATGTCTCAGATCGACTGCAGAACATTCTGAAGGAGGAGGGTGAACAGCCAGTTGTCGTGGTGCACCAATGACATAGGCAAAAAACGGGAAGAGGTCCTACAAGCAAAATTTAGGGAGTTAGGAGCCAAGTTAAAAGGTCGGACGTCAGAGGTAGTAATCTCAGGATTGCTACCAGTGCCACGTGGCAGTCAGAGTACAAATCAAAGAGTAGTCAGGATGAATGCACGGCTTCAGAGATGGTGCAGGAGGGAGGTTTCAGATTTCTGCGACATTGGGACCAGTTCTGGTGGTGGTGGGACTGCTACAAATTGGACGGTCTACACCGGGCCCGATTGGAGTCAATGTCCTTGGGGGTGCTGTTGTGGATAGTTTCAACTAATGTGGCAGTGGTGTGGAAATCAAATGAGGGGGTTAGTGGACAGCAAGGAGGTAGTAACTAAAGCCTGTTAGGAACTAGATGTTGATGTCAGCGTAACTAAATGGAAGAGTATGCAGGTATGCAGATCATGACCGCAGAGGGACTGATGGTCAGAGTTGCATTTGTTTTAATTCAAAACGTGTAGTAGGTAAGGCAGATGCACTTAGGGTTTGGATTAGGACCTGAGGTTATGACGTTATTGCCATTACTGTGACTTTGTCAAGGGAAGATCACGATTGGAAACTAAATATCCCATGAGATCGATGCTTCCGGCGGGAAAAAGCGGGAGGTAAAAAGGTTGTAGGAGTTTCCTTACTGGTCAGAGAGGATTTCACAGCTGTGCTGAAGGGGGGCACTATGGAGGACTCGAGCAGTGAGACGATATGGGAAGAGCTCAGAAATAGGATGGGTGCGGTAACAATGTTGGGGCTGCACTACAGACTTCCAAACAGCGAGTGTGAGGTAGAGGTACAAATATGTAAACAGATTATGGAAAGATGGAGGAGTAACAGAGTGGTGGTGATAGGAGATTTTAAGTTTCCCAACATTGACTGGCATACACTAAGTGTCAGAGGTCGAGATGGAGTACAATTTGTAAGGAACACCCAGTAGGGTTTTCTAGAGCAGTATGTAGATAGTCCAACTCGGGCCAAAGAGGGTTTATAATCATCTTGAAAAGAACAAGTTGATTAGCGATACTCAACACGGTTTTGTGAAGGGTAGGTCATGTCTCACAAACCTTATTGAGTTTTTTGAGAAGGTGACCAAACAGGTGGATCAGGGTAAAGCTGTTGATGTGGTGTATATGGATTTCAGTAAGGCGTTTGATAAGGTTCCCCACGGTAGGCTATTGCAGAAAATAAGGAAGTATGGAATTGAAGGTGATTTAGCGGTTTGGATCAGTAATTGGCTAGCTGAAAGAAGACAGAGGGTGGTGGTTGATGGCAAATGTTCATCCTGGAGTTCAGTTACTAGTGGTGTACCGCAAGGATCTGTTTTGGGGCCACTGCTGTTTGTCATTTTTATAAATGACCTGGAAGAGGGTGTAGAAGGATGGGTTAGTAAATTTGCAGATGACACGAAGGTCGGTGGAGTTGTGGATAGTGCTGAAGGATGTTATAGGATACAGAGGGACATAGATAAGCTGCAGAGCTGGGCTGAGAGGTGGCAGATGGAGTTTAATGCGGAAAAGTGTGAGGTGGTTCACTTTGGAAGGAGTAACAGGAATGCAGAGTACTGGGCTAATGGCAAGATTCTTGGTAGTGTAGATGAACAGAGAGATCTCGGCATCCAGGTACATAAATCCCTGAAAGTTGCCACCCAGGTTAATAGGGCTGTTAAGAAGGCATATGGTGTGCTAGCCTTTATAAGCAGGGGGATTGAGTTTCGGAACCACAAGGTCATGCTGCAGCTGTACATAACTCTGGTGCGGCCACACCTGGAGTACTGCGTGCAGTTCTGGTCACCACATTATAGGAAGGATGTGGAAGCTTTGGAAAGGGTTCAGAGGAGATTTACTAGGATGTTGCCTGGCATGGAGGGAAGGTCTTACGAGGAAAGGCTCAGGGAATTGAGGTTGTTTTCGTTAGAGAGGAGAAGGCTGAGAGGTGACTTAATAGAGACATATAAGATAGTCAGAGGGTTAGATAGGGTGGACAGTGAGAGTCTTTTTCCTCGGATGGTGATGACCAACACGAGGGGACATAGCTTTAAATTGAGGGGTGAGAGATATAGGACAGATGTCAGAGGCAGTTTCTTTACTCAGAGAGTAGTAGGGGTGTGGAACGCCCTGCCTGCAATAGTAGTAGACTCGCCAACTTTAAGGGTTTTTAAGTGGTCACTGGATAGACATATGGATGAAAATGGAATAGTGTAGGTCAGATAGGCTTCAGATGGTTTCACAGGTCGGCGCAACATCGAGGGCCGAAGGGCCCGTACTGCGCTGTAGTGTTCTATGTTCTATGTTCTATGTTCTATGGTATTGGGGAATGAGCCCGGCCAGGCGATTGAAGTTTCAGTCGGGAATTAATTTGGGAATAGTAGACACAATTCTGTAAGTTTTAGAATACTCATGGACAAATACGAGAGTGGTCCGAAAGGAAGAGTGCTAAATTGGGGTAAGGCTAACTATACGAAAGATCGGCAGGAGCTGGGGAATGTGAATTGGGAGCACAGGTTTGAAGGTAAATCTACATTTGATATGTGGGAAGGTTTTTAAAGATAGGTTGATTAGAATGCAGGACAGTCATGTCCCTGTGAAAATGAGGGATAGAAATGGCAAGATTAAGGAAGCATGGATGACAGGTGAAATTTGATACCAGCAAAAAGGAAAAAGGAAGCATACATAAGGTCTCGGTGACTGAAGACAGACGAAGCTTTGGAAGAATATCGGCAATGTAGGGCCAATATGAAACGAGGAATCAAGAGGGCTGACAGGGGTTATGAAATATCTTTAGCAAACAGGGTAAAGGAAAATCCCAAAGCCTTTTATTCATATATAAGGAGCAAGAGGATAACTAGAGAAAGGGGCGGGTCACTCAAGGACAAAGGAGGAAAGTTATGCGTGGAAACAGAGAAAATGGGTGAGATTCTTAACGAATACTTTGCATCGGTATTCACCGAGGAAAGGGACATGACGGATGTTGAGGTTAGGAATATATGTTTGTTTACTCGAGGTCAAGGTATTCTAAAAGGCATTAAGGTTGACAAGTTCCCAGGTCCGGATGGGATCTATCCCAGGTTACTGAGTGAAGTGAGAGAGGAAATAGCTGGGGCCACAACCGGTATCTTTGCAGCATCCTTGAACACGGGTGAGGTACCGGAGGACTGGAGAATTGCAAATCTTGTCCCTTGTTTAAGGAGGGTAGCAGGGATAATCTAGATAATTTCCGACCGGTGAGCCTGACATCAATGGTAGGGAAGCTGTTGGAGAAGATACTGAGGGATGTGATCTATTCCCATTTGGACGAAAATGGGCTTATCAGTAATTGGCATAATGATTTTGTGCAGGGAAGGTCATGTCTTACCAACTTAATACAAACTTTTGAGGAAGTGACCCAGTTGATTGATGAGTGAAGGGCTGCTGCTGTCATATACATGGACTTCAATAAGGCATTTGATAAGCTTCCCCATGGTAGGCTGATGAAGGAAAGTGATTTATCATGGGGCCCAGGGTGTACTAGCCAAATGCATAAAGAACGGGCTGGGCAACAGGAGACAGAGAGTAGTAGTGGAAGCGAGCTTCTCAAAATGGAGAACTGTGATCAGTGGTGTTCGAGTGGGATCCGTGCTGGGACCACTGTTGTTTGTGATATCCATAAATGATCTGGAGGAAGGTAGAGGTGGTCTGATTAGCAAGTTTGCAGATGACAGTGAGATTGGTGGAGTAGCAGACAGTGAAGGGCACTGTCAGAGCATACAGCAGAATATACATAGATAGGAGAGTTGGGCGGAGAAATGGAAGATGAAGTTGAATCCGTCAAATCCAAGGTAATGCATTTTGGAAGATCCAATTCAAGAGCGAACTATACGGTAAATAAAAATGCCCTGGGGGAAATTGATGTACAGGTATATCTGGGTGTTCAGGTCGATTGCACAATGAAGGTGGCTGCGCAGGTCTCTAGAGTGGTCAAGAAGGCATATGGCATGCTTTCCGTCATCGGAAGGGGATTGAGTAGAAGAGTTGGTAGGTCATGTTACAGTTGTATAAGACTTTCGTTCGGCCACATTTGGAATACTGTGTACAGTTCTGGTCGCCATATTGCCAAAAGGATGCGGATGATTTGGGGAAGGTGCAGAGGAGGTTCACCAGGATGTTGCCTGGTATGGAGCGTGCTAGCAATGAAGAGAGGTTGAATCGTTTAGGATTATTTTCATTAGAAAGGCGGAGGTTGAGGGGGGACCTCATTGAGGACTACAAAATCATGAGCGGTATAGACAAGGTGGATAGCAAGAGGGTTTTTCCCAGAGTAGGGTCTCAAGCACTACGGGTCACGATTTAAAGATAAGAGGGGGAAAGTATAGGGGAGATATGCGTGGAAAGCTCTTGACGCAGAGGGTTGTTTGTGCCTGGAACGCACTGCCGGCGGAGGTGGGAGAGGCGGGCACAACAGCGTCATTTAAGATGTATTTAGACAGATACAAGAATGGGCAGGGAGCAGAGTGATTCCGATCCGTAGATAATAGGCGACAGTTTTAGATAGAATATAGAGCAGTACAGCACAGAACAGGCCATTCGGCCCTCGATGTTGTGCCGAGCAATGATAACCCTACTCGAACCCACGTATCCACCCTATACCCGTAACCCAACAACCCCCCCCCCCCCCCAACCTTACTTTTCAGGACACTACGGGCAATTTAGCATGGCCGATCCACATAACCCGCACATCTTTGGACTGTGGGAGGAAACCGGAGCACCCGGAGGAAACCCACGCACACACGGGGAGGACATGCAGACTCCGCACAGACAGTGACCCAGCTGGGAATCGAACCTGGGACCCTGGAGCTGTGAAGCATTTATGCTAACCACGATGCTACCGTGCTGCCCCCAGAGCATCTGGACCGGCGCAGGCTTGGAGCGCCGAATGGCCTGTTCCTGGGCTGTAATCTTTCTTTGTTCTTTGACCAACGGAGAGTCCCCCCATTATTATCCAACTTAACTCCATTGAACTTTGTGTTCAATATTTCAAATAACTAATAGTTACAGCATAATTTCTGCAGCAAATTCAAAATTGTCACTGATTTTCATTTTATCAATAAATGTGTCTTATCAGCAGAACTAATGTCCTTGCATTAAATATTTTGCCGCATATCTTGTTTTGGTCTCAAGTGCACTTCCATATCTTTAATAGACTAATCACGAATGTTTGTTTTGAAATTAAGCTATGTTCGAATAACTTTAACCATAGTCTGAAGTGCTGGGCCTCATAATCCAACCGTTTTAGTTATTCGACGAACATTGTGCACCACATACTACAGACCTCTAATTGACTACATTTCATGACGTGTACCATGACGTTGAACTGACCAGGATTTTATGGAATGATGCATGAAGTCATTGATCTTTTGATCTATGAGCCTCACCCAAAACTGCACCAACAACCAGCGTGAATAACTTTCTCCCATGAATCAAATAAGTGAATTTTGGGGCAAACGTGAGACTGTATGAAGTAGGTACAGAGGGCACAAATAGGAAATTTTATGTCGCATTCCTTTTTTTTCATAGAACTGCAAGATGCGAACAAATCTCTAGACGAAACAGGTTTTCCAATAATCTTTTTCTAATTAGTTAGTGATGAAGAACCGTGTTGTCTACTTACACTTGAATTTATAGAAGATGTTTATTTTGTTTTGAAAATATATGATACATGTGGATGACATTCTGTGTCTGTTCTCTTCGTGTTTCTTAGAGCATGTTTGCACATTGTTCCAGTTGTTTCATGATGTGACGACCAACAATATTTTCCTCCGCAAGCATTTATCCCAACCTGTTACAAAAGTTATTCTTGAATGCGCGTGGAATACCAGTTGCAGACTGTAATTGGCTGAATACACATCGTTGTGTTAATGTAAATCCTCATCACACATTTCGGTACATCTCAATAGGCTTCTTCTGTACTATTGAGAATCTGCCCGAGGAAGAAATTTCTCTACAGACGTATGATACCAGCTCCGGACTACCTTTTGCTGCCCGTGGCCAAGTGCCTCAGGTTGTGCATTATCGATCTCTCCAGGAGAAGACACCAACAAACACCAGGAGACTGAAAAGGCCGGAGGGTCCCACAGACCGATGGCTCCTCACCGTCGCAGAGCAGAGGGCAGTGGGCCTGGTTAATGGGTCGGACAGTGGGCAGTCACTAAGGCAGATATTGCTATCGAAAAACAAATGAACATGCAGTGACTAGCGATGTGGTCCCCTTCGCCCTTCGCACGTCACATTACCGTCACAACCAGAAAACAACGCAGACCACATGTGTTGGGTCGACACTGACTTCTCAATACTGCTGTCACTGCAACCCTCCACCATCCCAGAGACACTTACCTCGTTTGGGCATGGTCGTCAAAGGCTCCTTTGGCTCGATCTGATGACCATCAAAAACGTGCCGTGATACAGCAGATGGAGGAGGACCAGCACCCACCCCCACCCCCCACTCAGCAAGGCGTTGGACGGTCGCAGGGTGGCCCAAGTCCAAGGACTGACTGCCATCTAGACGGGTCTCGGACTTCTGGAAAGGGCAGTGACATGAAAGCACTGGCAGAGCCAAATGCCGGGGAAACACATGGATTTATTTCCAGCCGTACCCGGTCCCGAGGCCAAGCCACGGGCCGTCAGGAATCCAG
This sequence comes from Scyliorhinus canicula, assembly GCF_902713615.1. NCBI lineage: Eukaryota > Metazoa > Chordata > Chondrichthyes > Carcharhiniformes > Scyliorhinidae > Scyliorhinus > Scyliorhinus canicula. The sequence continues at coordinate 94,443,772 of NC_052157.1, forward strand.
GGGAGGCAGGGGGCGGAGGTCATGGGTCCTGTGCCTTTGACTCATATAGGGAAGGTGCTGGAGCACCTCAGCACCTCTGAATCTCCCCAGCTGTCCCTGGCCCATCTGATGGGCAGCGGGATTAACAGGGTGGTACTATGCCATTCGCGACACCAGGAAGATAGCAGAACCCATTCTGGCCCAGTCGCTCCAAAGCAAAACCCCCAATGGGGACCCAGGTTAAAGGGTGGGAATTAGAGGCGGCTTCTCCATTTCCGACGTACCACCTGATGACACACCTAGAACGAGCGTTAGGACACGTAAAGCTAAGAAGTTAGGCACCCGTTAAAATGTCACGGGTGAAGCACGTGTGGCTTAACAGTAGTGGCTAGAGCACAATACTTGCACGTACGACAATGAACATCTGCTCACCATCGGTCCAAGCTAGTTTAACTCACTGGGCTAAATCGCTTGATTTTAAAGCAGACCATGCAGGGCAGCAGCACGGTTCGATACCCGTACCAGCCTCCCCGGACAGGCGCCGGAATGTGGCGAATAGGAGCTTTTCACAGTAAGTTATTTGAAGCCTACTCGTGACAATAAGCGATTTTCATTTCATTTTCATTTCATTTCATTTTCAACCTGCCTCGGTGTTCTGTCTGAACGTTGAGAGTGTTGGGCCGGGAGCAGAGGGAGCGGGGTACTGAGACGGCTCGTGCAGGGGGGAGGGTGTTGGAAGTGGGTACGACCCAGGACCCCAGGGCAGTTCGGCGCCATCACAATGTCGACCCCTAAGTTGGCAGGGAACAGGGCCAGATATGTTTTGGCGCCATGTGGTAGGGCGTATCCGGGAGAGACCCACCACTGCATAACATGTCTCAATCCAACCACGTCTCCTACGACACACTCACCACAGACACCTTCCCTACCTGTGCCGCAGCAGGTGTTCGATGGGGTGTGAGACTGTCAAAAATCATGAAGCGATTAGACGGGCGAGCGGTGGAAAGTGCAATTGGTGGCAGGCGTCAGACGACGTCAATGATGCAGAGCCTGACACCTCATCGTTCTCCATCCGATGGACCAGAACCGCTGATACTACCAACTCAGGGGCAACTTTAGTGAAGCAGGTAGAAAGCACAAAGGATGGTGATGGGATAGATGGTTTTGTAGAGGCGAAACGGTGACTGACCATGGTGGGGGCGGGGGGGGGGGGTTCCAGCACCCGCCGCACAGGCCGTCGAGATGGTGAACATCGTGGTAATTAGATTGACGGCTTTGGCACAAATGTTGCATGCCTCCTGTGGCTGCCCATGTCCTGTTCATACTGACAGTCCTTTTCATCCGGCTCGTCGGACGAGGCTGGCATTCTTGCTTCTCCTGCAGTATTTCTCCCTTCTACCGTAATCTTGTGGAATATGCAGCAGTCCCCCACAATGTGCGAAACCCTCCAGTGGCTACACTGGAGGCCCGGTCTCGAGCTATCCAGGCACCTGAACTGCATCTTGACCATGCCTATGCACCGCATGATCACACATCTGGCCGCTGTGCAGGCGTCGCAGAAGCTGGATTCAGCATTGGTTATGGCTAGGCGTCACAACCACGATTAAAGCAAATTGTGCCTGTCGCCCAAAAGCCAAGACTTCACCCGATGAAGCACCTTGAAAGTCATGGGCAACATGGAGTGCGCCACAGTGAAGGCGTCTTGCACGCTGCCGTGGTATCGGACGTCGGCATGCATGATGTGCAGCTCGTGGTCACATACTAGGTGCACGTTCATGGAGTGGCACCCTTTGCACTTTGTGAAGGACGCTACCTCATGCCAGCAGTGATCATAATGGGACATACTACTCATCGACTACCCCCTGGACCAGAAACATTCCAGAGATGACGGTGAACTCTACTGTCCCGGCAACTTGCTTTGCTCGTTCCGTAATCCGGCGTATAATTTGCAGCAACAGAGCATACAGACTTTCGTTATGGAACTATTACATCTGTGCAACGAATGTGGGAGACCCCTGACTGGTCACCACTCGACGCCTGGAAGCACCCCGCGGCATGGTCCTTCAATGCAATCTTCATCTTGATCTTTACTGACAGACGGTGTCCTCAGAAGTTCCAGAACGCAACAGATGTCGCCTGGTTTCGCTGGTCAGTCAGATTCTTCGATCACATGCCCGAGCGTTTTGGTAATTGAATGACAGGTACTGCTGGTCCACACTATTGCACCTCCTCCTCAGCCATCTGGGTGGCCCACTTTCGAGCCTCACTAGCTCTCGTACGTTTCTCTGGGAAAGGATACACAGCTGCAACTCTACCCCAAACAGCTCCCGCTAGAAAATCATCGTGGCCTCCCGGCAGGTCTGCGGAGGTCAGGCAGAGGCCAACCACACTTGTTTGTATACTGTTGCTCGTTATGCTTTCCCTTAATTTGCTCTGTTTTAATTACCTTTGCTCAAGAGTTGTCAGGTATCTTTCTGATATCGCCAAAAGGTTCAAAGCCGAATACGGATCAATGACTCGATACACCAGTTAGTGCGTTTGAAATAAATGCACATTTATTTACACACACAGTCAATTATTACTCATGCAATAACTCTTCTCGCTAAACTACAACTAGTACTCAAAGCCTATGCTTAGCTTCGAGTGGTCCACACAGTCAGAGGAACAATGGCCGTTGTCCGGTTCTGATACTGCTGGCTTCGAAGTGGTATAGAAGAGTGGCTAGGAGCATCTACGTCGTAGCGTGCGTTGACCTTAGCCTTACTTGGCTGATGCTTGGCGGGCCACTCGTCGCTGAGAGCCAAGTGCCAAGGTGAAGATGGAGAAGCTAAGAGTTCTCAAGAGCTTCTAAAGAGAGCGAACTGACCTTGGGGACTCTTTTTTATAGCCCCCAGGGATTTTACGCCCTTCTTGGCGGACCTTGGACTTGGTCCCAATTAATTGGACCATGTCCCAATTGTTCGTATTGATTTTCGCCAATAACTGGGTTGTTCCCTGATCGTTGGGTGGGCCCTATGTAACCGTTGGGCTGATTTTGTTTTGGCTCCACTGGCGCCGGGAAGTCTGTCCTGTTACCGATTGTTTCAATGTTTCTTTTTGTCCCCGGAGCTAGCTCATTACTATGCTAATGGCTAGTAGTTTCATTTCTGTCTGGGATCTGCAAGCCCTAATAGACAGGAAACCTTGCACCTGCTCGTTTCTCTAGTCTGTCCATTGATCACCGCACTCTTTGCGAGTATCCAGTTTGGAATCGGGACGTGGCCACCCCAGGTGGCTACAGTACCAAACGCATTCTCTGTCGGGAGTAAAGGGCAGACATGTTTGAATAGCGAATGAGTTCCTCCGTGCCCAAACAGGTCTGTCGGGCTACATGGTGACCCAGACCTGCACTGCAGCTCCTACAACCGCATGCACCCTCCCCCTTCGAACATCTGGACATTTGTCCTGGTGAATTGTCCTCCGCACCGAGCCCCAGGCGCTGTCGGTCCCTGGCACTGGGGTGGGGGCAGTCATCCCGGCAGCCATCTCTGACGGCAGAAGTACTGGTGGCTAGCGCAACCCATGCCAATGGTATGCTCTGCGGCCCGTGAACTGTGCCTTTCTGTATGGTTCACTGTGGTGTACACCATGGCTGGTTTGTGTGGTTCCCCAGCAACAGCGTGGGTCCCGCTGTGGGAGGATACCGTGAACTGCTGACGCTCTGCACAAACAAGGGCGATGTGGGTGGTCAGTGGGGTTCGCCGCCACATGGCTACCTTGTAGCCTGCTGAAACGGCGGTCCGTGACTGGAACCCCGAGTGCTGGAGGGACAGAGCAGCCATACAGCCCATCCTTTGGCTATTCCCAGCATATCCCTGGCCCTGATAGCTGCCACTAGAGCCATCGGAAGGAATTCCAAGCCCACTACTGCGTCGATGGGACCCTTTCCTACCTCCTGTTTCACTCTCATCAGACACGGCGCCTGTTTCTGATTTTCAGTATAATTGGACCACACCATCTATACTTCCACATGGCAAATGCACAGCTTTGCGGGCGGCAAAGAGAAGGCTGGGTCAGCCTGGTTAATCATCGCCATCGGCCTTGACTGCACAATTTCCTTGAACATGCCGGTGCGCAGAGAAGAATGCATACAGGCCGCTGTCGAGGGTGCGCAACATGGCATTCCATTGGGCACCCAGGAGTAGGGTGAGCACCGTAAACCAACCAGAGCAGAGACAAATCTACGACAGAACACATTCTCCCAACTTCACCGCATTTATCTACGAATGAAGAGGGTAAAAAAAGGCATAGTGAAAACAGTTATCCAATATGTCAATTTCATTTCTCAATTTCTCTGTCACAACATTTGCCCCAAATGTTCGGTTTCTGCCCGAAAACATCGAAGGTGTTTATGATATTGGGTGATTAATAGTAGGTAGCAGCAGATCACTGACACCAATCGGCAACAGATCCAACCCCAAAGACTAATAAAATGCAAGAATATTTTAACACGAGAGCTGCAAAATAGAATAACTCAGAAAACCAGAAGCATCAGGAATAACGTGGGTTAACTTAAGCCATGGATCGGAATTGGGACTACGATGTGGTGCCCATCACGGACACTTTGATAGAAGAGCGGCAGAAATGGTTGTTGGAGGTTCCTCGTTATAGATTTTTCAATAAGATTAGGGAAGGTGGTAAAAGAGATGGGTGGTGACATTGTTAATTAGAGATAGTATAGCAGCTTCAGAAAGGCAGTTCGAGGAGGATCTGCCTACTGAGGTAGTATGGGTTGAAGTCAGAACTCGGAAAGGAGCAGTCACCTTTTTGGGAGTTTTGAATAGGCCTCCCAATAGCAGCAGAGATGTGGAGGAACATATTGTGAAACAACTTTTGGAAAGGTGCAGAAGTCACAGGGTAGTAGCCATGGGTGACTTCAACTTCCCAAACATTGAGTTGAAACGCTTTAGATCAAATAGTTCGGAATGGATGGTGTTTGTGCAGTGTGTGCAGGAGTTTTACTCACACTGTATGTAGATTTTCCGACCAGAGGGGACGTCATTTTGGATTTGGAACTTGGTAATGAACCAGGGCAAGTGATAGATATGTTAATGGGGGAGCATTTTTAAATAGCGAACACAATTCTTTGACTTTTACTTCAATAATGGAGAGGGACCGGTGCGTCAACAGGGTAAGGTTTATAGTTGGGGGAAGGGATGCTGTCAAACAAGAACTGAAGTGCTTAAGTTGTAAACATAGGCTGTCAGGGATGGACACAATTGTAACTTGTTCAAGGAACAGGTACTACGTGTCCTTGTTATGTATATTTATGTCAGGCAGGTTAGAGATGGTCGAATGAGGGAACCATAGTTGACAAGAGAGGTGCAATGTCTTGTTAAGAGAAAGAAGGATATTTATGTAAGCCTGAGGAAACAAGGTTAGTGAAGGGCGCTGGAGGGATGCAAATAGGCAGGAGGGCACTGAAGAATTGGATTAGGAGACCTAAGAGGGGGCATGAAAACTCTTTGGCGGGTATGGTCAAGGAAAACCCCCAGGCGTTTTACACGTAGGTAGGAAATATGATAATGCCTAGAACGAGGGTAGGTCCGATCAATGAAAGTAGCGGGAGATTGTGCATTGAGTCTGAAGACATAGGAGAGGTCATGAACGAGTACTTTTCTACTGTATTTACGAACAAGAGGGCCATATTGTTGTAGAGGACAGTGTGAAACAGACTGGTAAGCTCGAGGAGATAGTTCTAAGGAAGGAAGATGTGTTGGGCATTTTGAAAAATGTGAGAATAGACAAGTCCCCCGGGCCTGACGGTATGTATCCAAGGATTATATGTAATCAAGATATGAAATTGCAGAGCCGTTAGCAATGATCTTTTCGTCCTCATTGTCAACAGGGGTGGTAGCAGGTGATTGCAGTATGGCAAATGTCGTGCCCCTGTTCAAAAAAAGAAATAGGGTTGACCCTGGGAATTACAGGCCAGTTAGTATTACTTCGGTGGAGGGCAAAGTAATGGAAAGGGTACTGGGGAATATGATTTCTAAGCATCTGGAAATGCACTGTTTGATTAAGGATAGTCAGCACGAATTTGTGAGGGCGAGGTCCCACCTCACAAATCTTATTGAAGTCTTTGAAGAGGTGACCAAACATGTGGATGAACTTAAAGCAGTGGATGTAGTGTACATGGATTTTCTTATGGCCTTTGATAAGGCTCCTCAGGGTAGGTTTATGCAGAAAGTAAGGACAAATGGGATAGTGGAGACTTTGGCCAGTTGGATAACGAACTGGCTAACCGATAGAAGCCAGAAGGTGCTGCAACGAGACATAGATAGAATGCAGAGGTGGGCTGAGAAGTGGCAGATTGAGTTTAACCCTGTGTGAGGTTGTCCATTTTGGAATGAAAAGTACGAATTCGGTATACATTATTAACTGTAGAGTTCTTGGCAATATGGAGGAGCAGATCAATCTTGGGATCTCTTTTCGTAGACCTTTGAAAGGTAGCAGTCAGGTGCATAGAGCTGTGCAGAAGGCCGATGGTGTGCTAGCGTTCACGAACAGAGGGATTGAATTAAAGTCCCGTGAGGTGATGATGCAGCTGTACAAAACATTGGTCAGGGCACATTTGGAGTATTGTGCGCAGTTCTGGTCGCCTCGTTTTAGGAAGGATGTGGAAGCTTTGGAAAAGGTGCAGAGGAGAGTTAACAGGATGTTGCCTGGAATGGAGAGTAGGTCTTACGAGGAAATGTTGAGGATGCTATGCCTTTTCTCATTAGAACGGAGAACGACTTGATAGAGGATTATAAGATGATCAGAGGAATAGATATAGTAGACAGTCAGCGACTTTTTCCTCGGGTGGAACAAACCATTACAAGGGGACATAATTTTAAGGTAAATGGTGGTGGAAGATATAGGGGGGATGTCAGAGGAAGGTTCTTTACCCCGAGAGTAGTGGGAGCATGGAATGCGCTGCCTGTGGAAGTTTTTGACTCGGAAACATTAGATACCTTCATGCGGCTGTTGGATCGGTACATGGGTAACGGTCGAAAGCTGGGATGTACATTGATTTATTCTAAATCAAGGACAAAAGTTCGAGACAACATCGTGGGCCGAATGGCCTGTTCTCTGCTGTATTTTCTATGTTCTATATTCTATGTTCCATGTAATTCTGCCACGACAGATTCTTACAGGACCAGTTGAATCATGCGTGCCATACACTACAATATTTCTTAATCGAATCTCATTGCATTTCAGCTGATGCTCTCACCCAACAGAAATGATCTATATTCGTTTTGGAAACTCTACTAACGAGCAACCCACAACGAGTTTGGTCAGCAGACAGTTCCAACCAGCCTCTCTTATTTTATGTGACACATTGGAAACTGAGCTCAAAAGATTAGCTCTAATTCTTGGACCTTTCGCAGTTTACTCGAATTATTCACCAGTGTAATTGATTCCTCCATGCAAAACTTAAAATATATTTTTAGTCGTATGCTAAACGTAGAACACACAATGCAGAAGGTGGCATTTGGCCCATTGAGCCTGTCCCAACCGACCCAATCCCTCACATCCACCCTATCCCCCTAAACCCTCCTACTCTTGTTAGACACTAAGGGCAATTTAGCATAGCCAATCCACCTGACCTGCACGTCTTTGGACTGTGGGATGAAACCGGAGCACGCGGAGGAAACCCACGTAGACAGGGGGAGAACGTGCAGACTCCGCACAGCCAGTCAATCAACAGGAACAGAGCCTTTTTTATGTTTGCAGTGCAAATCATGCAGTCTGTACTTGCTATTTAACATTTTAAGCATGTGCCATTCTGGGGAACTTGCTGAATACATTTTTCATCTCATTGGCCTGGTCAAATAACTTTTTCGACGCCAAATATGTGCAGAACCCTTGGTAATCAATTTCTGACTCTTTCAGATAAACGCAAATGTCCTATTAGATTTTATTTCTGTGTATTTTTACATGTCTCCGAAAAGTTCAGAAGTAAGAGATATTGAATCTTTCCAAATGTATTTTCTCCTCTCTAGACCCTTGTTTCTCATACAATTTCTCATACCAGGATGCTGCCTGGTATGGAGGGAAAATTTTATGAGGAAAGGCTGATGGACTTGAGGTTGTTTTCGTTAGAGAGAAGAAGGTTAAGAGGTGACTTAATATAGGCATACAAAATGATCAGAGGGTTAGAAAGGGTGGACAGCGAGAGCCTTCTCCCGCGGATGGAGGTGGCTAGCACGAGGGGACATAACCTTTAATTAAGGGGTAATAGGTCTTGGACAGAGGTCAGAGGTGGGTTTTTTACGCAAAGAGTGGTGAGGCCGTGGTATTCCCTACCTGCAACAGTAGTGAACTCGCCAACATTGAGGGCATTTAAAAGTTTATTGGAAAAGCATATGGATGATAAGGGCATAGTGTAGGTTAGATGGCCTTTAGTTTCTTTTTCCATGTCGGTGCAACATCGAGGGCTGAAGGGCCTGTACTGCGCTGTATCGTTCTATGTTCTATGTTCTAATTGAAAAATATTCCAAGGAATGCTACATGTGCCGAACATTGATGACCGGATGCATTCCCACATTTAAATGCATTTCCAAAAGTTTGACCAGTTAGGTAACCTATCTAAGCACATTTGAAATAATTTATAACATTTATTGAAACCCTCGAGCGGGGTATGATAAACTCTCTGATTATAGTGGTGCTGACTGGTTACACGGTCCAGATTATAGAGATATTCAAAAGATTGTGTCAATAATGGGGAAATAAACCTCAGTGTGAATAAAAAACCTGCATTTCTCAATCCTTGCATATACTTGAAACTTATATCGTTCTATTTTCGGACTCGTTCGGTCATAAACAGAGGCAGTGTGGTACCGTGGCAAGGAGGAGAAACATCAATGGTGATCTATTGACTGTCGTTTCAGGTTGGATGCGCCGAAAGGCATACTTCTGCTGATTTATTATATTATTTTTATCGTCTGACCTGCATCCAGTGGAGCGCGTGGTGTCGTATTATTGTAATTGGACTAGTGAATAAGGGAAACAGGTTCAAATACCGCCACTGCAGATGCTGAACTTTGAATTAAATAAAATCTGCAAGTTAAGGTCTGCCGGTGACCATGGTGTCATTGTTGGTTGTCATTTAAATAAAACTTACTGGTTCACCAATATCCTTTCGGGAAGGGGGTCTGTCGTCCTTTTCTGGTCTGGAAGACATATGACTCCAGATCCATCGCAACATAGTTAACTATTGACTGACTCCTCAAGGGAAATTAGTATTGCACAAAAAATGCTGTTCGAACCTGCGACGCCACGTCCCAAAAGCGAATAAAAAATGCTTCAGAGATCAAGGGCGTGGAATACACTGCCTGCAACAGTAGTGGACTCGCCAACACTAAAAGCATTCAAATGGTCATTGGATAGGCATATGGACGATAGGGGAATAGTGTAGAGGGACTTTAGAAGGGTTTCACAGGACGGTGCAACATCGTGGGCCGAAGGGCCTTGCTGTAATGTTCCATGTTCTAAAATCGATTTAATCCCAATTCGTTTTTTTCAAGATGGTGTCACCCGGACCACAGCAAAACCTTCTCCATATTTCCCAGGTGGAAGGATGTAAAGCCCAGGCTTACGATCTCCGATCTAGTTTTGAATGCAAAGAAATGGAATATGAGGTCCAGATTTCAGGGACTAAATGGATTGTACTTGTGAATTTGGAGCTGGAGATCCAAATTGTCTCACAAGACCAGAATACCTAAAAATCAGAGGTCAGTTTCAACCATCCAACAGATTCGTTGATACCTTGCTGGTTCAAGAAATGTTCTGCCCTGTTCTCAGAAGCAGATCTTCATTCGAATGCACTCCATTATGCAGATTGCTAGTGCGACAGCAAACAAGTAACACTGTGATGTAAAGATAAAATGACAGTTACATTCGTTATTTTCAACACAGAACAGAACTTGGCGAAAAAAGAAAAAGGTAGGAATCTCAAAATCTACAGAACTTAAATTGTGAAATGTTCGTTAACCATGAACACCAAATCTAAAAAAAAAATTCTACAGTTTTCAGTCCGAGGAGCTCACATTCTCATTTGAGACGGCTCACAATTGTGACTGCAACTAAAACCTAAATAATCACAGGCAAGGGAAAATAAGAGAAGGACTTGCTGCGTCCTGACGTTAGGTAGAGGAAGACTACGCTGGGGCAGAATAAACGGACACGCCATTTTTGCAGAGTTGTATGTGAAGGATCTGCCTTGCAGCAATCAAATTGCAAATTGTTCACATTATTTTGTGTTTGATAAATGCTGTATATGTTATATTTCCAACACAGGGACTTGTGAAATAACATGTTTTTAATTGAATTGGATTAAATTGAATTGAAATGATTTGAATTTTTTGTCTCACAGAACAAAGAACATAGCACAGACAGTGCAGAAGCAGTCCAGTTGGCCCATCGAGTCTGCACCGACTCACTTAAGCCCTCAGTTCCATCCTATCCCCGTAACCAAAAACCCCTCCTAACATTTTGATCACTAAGGGCAATTTATCACGGCCAGTCCACCTAACCTGCATGTCTTTGGACTGTGGGAGGAAACCGGAGCACCCAGAGGAAACCCACGCAGACACAGGAAGAACGTGCAGACTCCGCACAGACAGTGGCCCAGCGGGGAATCGAATCTGGGACCCTGTCGCTGTGAGGCCACAGTGCTATCCACTTGTGCGACCGTGCTGTCCAATTTCGGTTCTATTCAATTCAAGTTCAAATGACTTTCAATTCGATTCAATAGGTTTAATTCCCAACGCAGCGACGTGGGAACAACATTTTTTATTCTCAATAAATAAAATATGCGTTCACATATGTAAGATTATTTATTTGTCTGATTGTAACAGATGCGATAAAGATGTGAAATAAAATATTTGCAAGTGTTTGGCCACCATCCATCAATACCCGGTTTAAACAAACGAAAATAATGTTCCCAACATGACAATATTATTTATTTTTTCATTAATTTACCAGCAGTCGGTGAGTTTTCGAAGTTAAATATAAATCGATACACATAGTGATAGATAGATAGATAGATAGATAGGCAGATAAACAGACAGAAAGGTAGACAAATAGATACATATATATATATATATATATAGATAGATAGATAGATAGATAGATAGATAGATAGATAGATAGATAGATAGATAGACAGACAGACAGAGAGACAGACAGACAGACAGACAAATAGACAGATAGATAGATAGATAGATAGATAGATAGATAGATAGACAGACAGACAGACAGACAGACAGACAGACAGACAGACAGACAGATAGACAGACAGACAGATAGAGAGATAGACAGATAGACAGATAGACAGATAGATAGATAGATAGCTCCAATCAGTGACCGTTCACTAACATAAAACACCTCACTACAAGAGGGATGTGGAAGCATTAGAAAGGATGCAAAGGAGATTTACCACGATGCTGCCTGGTTTGGAGGGTAGGTGTTATGAGGAAAGTTTGAGGGAGCTAGGGATTTTCTCATTTGAGCGGAGATGGATGAGAGACGACGTAATATAAGTTTATTTGAAGATGAGGGGGATTGATAGAGTGGGCGTTCAGAGACTTTCTTCGGGTGGGTGTAGCTGTTCCAAGGGGGAATTCGGGGTGGGAGATATTGGAGGGATGTCCTCGGTAGGTTCTTTACTCAGAGAGTCCTTGGGGTGTGAAATGGACTGCCTGCTGTGATATTTGATTCGGAAAATTTGGGACCTTTCAAGTGGTTATTGGAAAGGCACATGGAGCACACCAGAATGATAGGGAGTGGGATAGTTTGATCTTGGTTTCGGACAAAGCTCGGCACAACATCAACGGCTGAAGGGCCTTTTCTCTGCTGTATTGTTCTATAATAGGAAGCACGACCTTTAAAAATCACAAGACGGCTTGCAAAACGAACACTTGCTGACGTATGTCGTCATATCGGGTTGCGGTCGGCGTTCTGGTCCCAGGCAGTTTCCGGTTTAATGTTTTTATTTCATAGCAGTGTACTTTGGGTTTTCTCCACATCTGATTGCAGACTTGCTGAATATTTCCAGTTCTTTCTGTTCGGAAGTATATTACTGTTATATTAGAGTTCTAAATATTGGATACTGAACTGATCTCTATTTATATTTGGTGTTCGTGAAGCCCTTTGCCCTGGAATGAGGTGTCGTGATCCTCAGTTTAAAACACCAGCAATCAGCTCCCCACCTCAAATTACAATGTTGCAATAAATCGAAATTACAAGTTGCCATGTTTTCCATTTTCCTTGTGATCGTATCTGACAAATGAAGATCAATGGAAGCTCTGTGTGATTTTCCACAAGCTCAAGTTTCTGAGGTCATCAACATTTTCCTCGCCATCACAGTCATGATGTTTTCTGAGTTACAAGCTCCGCTGCGTACTTTGCAAGGAAGTGTTTGCGCGCACAAACCCGACTATATAAGTTTTCATTTTCAGGTTGAACGCTGAAGGCAGTGTGCCGAGGTTTCGTTCTACCGACATGTCGTTACCGGAAATCAGCTGGGTGCGACAGATTAGCCGGTTTAGTACACGTTCCGATGGCAACGAAGCTACTTCAATGTGACACGGAGGACGAAAAAAATCGAATGAAAGGCAGAAAGTATTTAAGAATAGAGTTATTCGCAACTGAATGCATTGATTAATTTTACCTTATGACTACGACCTCCTTCACAGCAAGAATACATTGAAATAAAAACTCAATGCCTTGGAACCTGGATATGAGAAACGGGATATGCTGAATACATTCCGAAAGTAAAATATCAACAATCCATATATATATATATATATATATATATATATATAAAGGTGTTTCTGCATACACATAGTTAGTAAGCTAGGTTACGTAGCCATCGACCACGGTCACTCTCGGCTGCTTTCCCCCTTGAGGGGGAGAGGTGACTGGTGGTGATTCACACTGAGGATCACCACACCTCAGGCGAGGGCGAGGGATTCACGAATACCACTATATGTATAGAGTAGTTCAGTACCCCACATTTGAAACTCTAATATAGCAGTAATATTCTTCCGAACAGAAAGAACTGGAAACATTCAGCAAGTCTGGCATCACCTTTGGAGAAAAATACAGAACTAACGTTTCAAGTCCAATGTTGCATTCTTCAGAAGGTGGTCTGCTCTACCTTGGGGAGGCCAACACAATATAGGATGACATATTGTTGTACACGCCAGTTCAATCTAAAGCCTGACTTAGATTCCATTACCCTGACACCGCCATTCTCCAGTTTGCTCACATGACGTCACTCGCTGCCTCACCCCCATATGTTTTCCAGCGAAGTTCCGTAAAAAGAAATACAATTCAAGTGTCCATTAAATTGTTCAGTCTTCATGACTTGCTTGCGTGTTTTTCAGTCCGTATGTCAAGGAATCCATGTTTAAGTTACTTTTATTTGTTGGTTTTGCTGTTACCCCGTTAAACAAAATGCGTGATTGCCGCACAAGTTCAAGTTAATTGCACTTTCCAACATTCTGTCATTCACACCGATATTTGATCTACCCGTTATAAAGTTTTCTTTTCTATCTGGCCTTGCAACTTGAAACTTTTATACGTTTAACGTCCAACTGTAGGGACTGAATCGCAGGCACCCTCCCTTGTTCCTTTTCTAACTCTCCTCTTTTGTCGCTAATGGCGACCGTTATAATTTCATCCGCCTCTGATAAACTTTATTCTCATGAATATATGACTCTGTTTTGCTGCCAACTGATTTTCCCTCAGCTGCTGCCGCTTTCCACTCTGAACTGACACTTCCCCTCGTGATATCTGCCGACGGTGTACATGCGACGAGAGTGTTCATGCCAGTGACGATATTAGAGCGCAAATCACCTTCAGAAAGACGAATTATTGAATTTTGAGGCTAATTGCAGGCAGCTCGACCATTGGTAGGAACTGAGTTCAAACACGTACGTCATGCTACCATGGAGAGTGAACCTTTAAACATACACCTTTATGCATATCAGAGAATGTCACGCTGATGTAAGTCGTCCGTGTAATTTTGGAGAGGTGCATGGGGCACCCACACTTCTTCGATCTGATGCAATTTTACCAATAATTCCCTCATTTGTGACGGCGTCTTTCTTTCTTTACTGCAGAATGCAGTCTCTTGAAAGAAACCTTGACTGAAAATGGTAAGCACACTGAGAACAAGGTGTGGAAAAACTTGACGAAAATAATGTCAACTTACTTCGAATGTGGCTTGAACTTTTGTATACAATGTTCCTCTGACGCAATTGATTATATACTTTATTCCCTCGGCTCTTGTTCGTTAATCACTAAAATATGTTTCCGAAAATGACCTAAAATCAAAAATCAAATTACGTAACAATTCATGCTGCATTTCCCTTCTCTCATAGAACACAAGTTGGCTAAAAAAGATAAAGGTAGGGATGATACAGCATCGCATACCACAGATTATCAGTTTGCATCTCGCACTGTAGTTTTATCAATTATATACCCTGACGGTATCGTTGTTGTGTCGCATTTCATAATAAACAATCCTTTGCCTGAGATTCCATGCTGCAAATTTGCACACATCGTTGAAAATATTTTCAGTATGTTTATCAGTGTAGGCTTAATTTCGTTTTGTTTCAGAATTCGTTGCAGTGTCCATAAAACGCTGATTTGCTAGGGAAATTACTGTCCATTTTTCGCAACATAATTCAGAGAATGTTTTCGTAACAGGTTCTCAGAAAGCACGCTCAGGTGTTAATAAGGGAAAATGATCGAGTGTACCTTGTATTTTGATAATAATAATCTTTATTAGTGTCCTAGGTAGGCTTACATCAATACTGCAATGAAAATCTCCAAAACATTATCTGATAGCGAAGGTGCCCCGACGCACGAAAGATCACAGTAGGATTGAATTTTGCATTCACATCGAGATAGCAAAGACCATAATACAAAATTTCCATTAGAAGAATATGAGGGCAAGAAAGTAGAAGTCGCTACAATGAAGTGGATAATTATTTTTAAAAATAGGTAAGTAGAGATGCAATGGCAGACATTTAAGTCAGTATTCAGCAAACTGTCTGTTCGGCTGGATTCTCCAATGCTTAGGCTGAGTGTTGAAGCTGGACAGGATTGCGGGACTTTCACGACAGCAAAACTGGCGCCGAATCGGGACCAATTCAGCCACTGTGGAGGGGCTAACAACATCGACACGTGGGGCACCATCGATTCCCATAAAAACGGGATTGAAATTCCCTGGTCCTTGATTGACACTCGGCAGGTTGACATGCTGCAAATGCACATACACATTACAATTCCCACAACAGTCATCCCAGGTAGCAAGCCACTGGTTGCACTGGAGCGTGCCCATCAACAGTGAATGGATGGCTAGCGCCAGATGGCACCCGGGAGGGTGGCGTGGGGTACACCGATATGTCCTGTGGATCTGTGGTCGCAGTGGTCAGTCAGCGCCGTGCGAAGCTGCATGTCGTCCTGGCAGGCAGCGGCAATTATGCTCCCTGCCGGTCAACCCGCTCCCCAAAGCCCTGCTTCTTGCGATCCCCTGCTACTCCTTACGGCCCTGGCAGACGGCCCCCGAGATGTGGCACAACGGTCAGAAAACAATGACGAATATTGGACACTTTCCATACCCCCACTCTCCTTCCTCAGCCACGACGCTGGTTTCACGATTTCTAAAGAAGATGCGCTGTTCGGCGTCGAGAATTCGGCCCATTGGAAGTGGAGAGTCATATCGGCTCCGAATACCGGGCCAGGCCCTTTAATGATATGCCAACGTCTTTTATCATGAGTGTGTTCCAGAGCGCATTTCGGCTGCTCTCGAGTCGAATGCGAGTCGCAACTTATCAAGAAATCGGCGCCCCTCGCGATTTTGGCTCCGGTACCGATTCTCGGGCCAATTGCTTTTCTCGATTTCCGTATCGGTCGAGAAAGAATACGGCCCATTGAACGAGAGAGGCAGTTATTAAAAAAGGGACAAATTCTAGAAATAGACGGTCACTGTTTAAAAGAATAATAATGGAAATAACATTTAAGGCAAAGATGACAAGATTTCGTTGTCTCTCACATGGAGATGTGACTTTAAACTTCGCTTCCTTTAAACCAGCCAAAGTCGAGTTAATGAGATTTTTAAGACTGGGGTCAAAACTTACGAAAAAAGCGCCGATTAGATAGATAGATATATGAATTGATGGTGGATACGTGGATGGACAGTGTGCCGGACGGATGGATAGATAGATAGATTGATTGATAGGTACATAGTTAGACAGATGGATAGAAAGAAAGATAGATAGATACAAAGATAGATGGCTAGATAGATGGATATAAATAATTATTTTCTGTGCCTATGTATTTACGTAGGAAGAGAGTTAGAGGGACATTCAGTGATTCATTGGGTAGTGCGATAGCACAGTGGTTAGCACTGCTGCTTCAGACAGCTGCGACTGGTTCTAATTGCAGCTTTGAGTGACTCTGTGTGGGCTTTGTATGTTCTCCTGGTGGCTGCAGTGAGTTACCTTCGGGATTCCCAGTTTTCTCCTGCAATCCAAATATGTGCAGGTTTGGTGGTTTGTCCATGATCAATGAGAGGAGTTATAGGAATTGGGCGACGGCGTGGGCCTAGGTCGGGCACTCTATCGGAAGGTGGCTAAAACCAGAAATGCAGAACGGCTGCGTTCTACATAGTACGGATTCTCGAACTTGATGTCAAGTTGAGGGAAATAAATTGGACGGAGTGTTTTGATGTCATTTGTCCAAATAAACGAACACTGCACATGTAAACTAACTTGCAATTGGGTATCCGAGTTAATCATTCTCAAATTCTGGATTTTTACACATTTGTTTTAGAACTTAAGAGATGTGCTGAACAAGGCAGTAAGTAATAACGTGTAGGTTCGATTTGTATTCCTGCGTTTCAGTGGGTGGTGTCACTAGCTCTTCGACAACGTGCTGCTGTCTTTGTTAACATTTTGGTACATTAGTACAGTATGCCACTTGATGCCACTTGGAATGTGACAATAGTGCTACTATCAATAATTCAGTGGACGTTTGCCCACGTTACTCTCAGTATGCAGGCGGATGCATATTCATAGTGACAAAGTTCTGATTAACCTCATAGTACATTGGACGACAAATCTTGCAGATGCTGTCCGCAGAGATGCGACAAGACTTCCCAGCTACTACAGAGGAGACGATTCATGCATATATTTCACTGGTCTTTGAGTAGCATTACCACCTGTAGACATAGATCTATATTCTCCGATGCTGAGGCTATGTCCGCAGGAGGGAGTCTAGTTGCGGAGAATTGCCATGTCGGTGGCCGCACATAGACCAGGCGATGACATTCAGCGATCATGCCTTACAACATGTCGCTGGCTGCACGTGTACCCGGCCTGGCAAATAGTGCCAACCTGGACACCCCATCGCCACCCTCGGACCACCCCCCACCAGATCCTCAATCCTCGCCAAACTTACTCGGACAGCTGCACGGTGCCCCCCCCCCCACTCACCCCCCCCCCCCACACTGTGGACACAGTCCGCAGCCGCCCCACTAGGTTCACGAAAACTGAGGCAATGTGGGGAGAGAATCTCCGCAAAAACGGAGAGTCGGAAAGGCTGCCGTAAAACTGTCCGTGTTTCACGGCAACCTTCACGCCCGTTCCCGGGACCCGATTCTCCCCCCCCCCATCCGGTCTAGGAGCGGGACACCGGGAATCACGGCGTCGCGGCGTTAACGACCGTCAAGCCGGCCCCAACCCGCGCATGCGCGGGTGACATCATCACGTCATTGACGGAACCCGCGCATGCGCGGTTCCGCATTTCTCCACCACCGGCCAACAAGATGTAGCAGCTTGATCTTGTCTGGCGGCGGAGGGGAAATAGTGCGTCCGTTTTGGACGCAGGCCCGACGATCGGTGGGCACAGATCGTGGGCCTGTCCCCACCCGAGCACAACGGTGGTGCTCCCGCCCCAAACGGGCCTCTGGATGTCCCAAACAGGTATCCAGCGCCCGTTTTCACGACCGCAGCAAGCAGGTGTGTTTGCTGCCATGAAAAAACGGGCCTAAAGGCCCGTCAGCTCGGCCCATCAGCAGCGGTTACGGCGAGCGGCGATTCGTGACGTGGGTCGAGCGAGGGGGGAGAATAGCGGGAGGGCGCAAAAAATGTCGGGAGGCCCTCCCGCTATTCTCACAACCGGCGTGGGCAGCGGAGAATCGCGCCCTTGTCAATCGCAACGTCGTGAACTCGGCACATTGGGGGCAGAGATTCAGACAACGTCCTTAGGACGTGCCAATCGCATGCGCCGTACACCCTGATCATGCCTTTTTTGGAGTAGCGGGAGCATCGTAAAACAGGCACTGCCGCCGATTAGGTCATAAATAGTGATTCTCCGCCAACACGCCGATTACGAAATCGTCGTCGGCAAGCAAGGAATCATTCACTGCGTGATGTGGAATTAGATTCAATTCAGTGTTCAGCTCATTAGCAAACATTGTAAGGGCTGTCATCATTTTTTAATAAATTGGCTCTGTATGCCAGAGTGCATTGTCACTCTGAAGGATTTGCGTAATATTCCAAGTCCAGAAACGAAGTTTCCAATGCAGCATTTCAGTCCGGTGAAATCCAAACGCAAAATGGCCGAAGCCATGCATAAACGAGATGTTGAACATAGACAATGATATTCACTGACTGTAAAGGATCAGATCGGCATCAGTTTTTTTATGAACGGGCAGAGAAACATGTATCCCTCAACAAACATTAATATATTTTTGATTGGAGAAAACATGCAACATGCAGACGTGTGAACGTGTATCCGAGAATAAAGTAGTGGCTTCTTTGACAGAGGAGGAAACGTAATAATTTTGTCAGAAACTTGGGAAATCTCAAAGCCTGTAAGTGGAAAACGGGAGTACCCGAAATAAGTTCATCCGTCCAACAAATCACAGCTCCGGAGGCACATTTGTGAAACGTTCCTATCTGCATCTTATCCAACGCCGAAGCAATGCTGGTTGTCGTATTGTGACATTGACTGTAACTCAGTAAAAGTTGTTGCATTAAGAAACATGCGAAGTGTGAATTTGCTTTCTGTCAATAAAGGACGATCTGCCCCATGATATGTCTGTCATTTCTTCTCTTTAAGAGAGTCCTCGAAATATAACATTCATTATTCATTTTTTTGGATGTGAGCGTCGCAAGTGAGGGCCTTTAAGAGTCAACCACATGTAGGCCAGACAAGGTACAGATGGCGGATTTCCTTTCCTAACAGGTATTTGTGAATCAGATGACGTTTTATGACAACGGACAATGTTTTCATGGTCATCATTAGACGTTTAATTGCAGGTCCTTTTTAAAATTGAATTACACCCTCAGCCCTGGTGGGATTCTAACACGATTATAACACAGAGTTTATGGAGTATTAGTTCATTGGGCACTATGGCGCTTCCACTCTCGATAACAAACGTTAACTAGCGATACTTGTCCCTTGTGCCATTGACCAATGTTAATTCTTCATCCCATATTGGTAAAAGAAATGTCATTTAATTGTTCACTTTCAATGAAGGCGCTTTAATTTTATATTTATATTTACCGATTTCGCTCTACATGCATTCACTGCACAATGAATGAAGACCCCTTCAAGGCAGGTATGGTGCATATATTTGATGTTAGTTTGATAGGGATATAGGTCAATTTGAAATAAGAGTCTTAATTGAAGGCCAACGATCAAGCAGCGATAAATAAAAATAACAATTAGATTTATTTTGCGCTCTTCACCCTATCAGATGATAATAAAGACTTTCATAACTTGTGAAATAGCGTTACAGTGCAAATCAATTTCAACGGCCAAATTGAGTCAAGCACCACATGTATCCTGCTAACTACAGCGTGATACATATTTTGTTATTTTGATTGATATAGAAATCTGAGCAGCACATCATGACTGACAGTTTCTCCTTTCATGGAATTTTGAGCAATGTTTTTAGCGTCCATAGGAGCGACCATGCAGCACCTTCATTCAGAGTTTCACAAGCAAGAATGCAGTGCCAAAAGAGTTACATTCTCTCCATCAGTGCAGTACTGGAGAAATAGCCTCGCATTTGCGGTCAAGTCTTTCGATTAACGGCCTCATCCCATCTGAAGCAAAGGAAAGAATGCTATCAACGGAATCACAACTAACTCACCAATTAAATAGTGGACCAAAGGCTTGGAGGTTAATGCTACCCTGTTATTCTTGCCTCACTTTATTCTTTTTCCTTTTCATCTATCATACACTTTGCAGGAGTTTTGCGCTCAAGTTAAATGTTAACATATAACGTCAAATTTCGAACCAATCTGCAGCTGACCGAATAAAATATTTTGAACCCCTGTCCTCTGTTACTGCAAAACAATTGAACGGATGGTTTCTCTTGCAGAAACTGATCTGGAGGAAACAGAAGGAGGTAAAGAAAAATGCATCGTTTTCCATTGATATCGTTACTATTTTTCTGGAGAGAAAACATGTGAAATCTGTTTGAGCAGAACTGAGTGTACTGAGTTTGTTTCGATATCTCGAGAGGTATCTTCTTTCTCAGCTTTGCTGGAAGCAAAACACACCGTGGTGCAGTAGTCACGAAATCGAGCGCAGATCGCTAAAGTCCTCCAAAACTAATGGACTGAAGGGAAGTTTCCAAGATGCATGAGGCGACCAGAACGAGAACAGGGAGCTGTTCATGAAAAAGCGGTAGAGCAGCTGCGAAGAAGGCAAGTGGCTTTAAACAGATTCAAAGTGACAAAGCTGGTTGCAGTGTAATTCCAAGTTTTGATGCTATTTACAACAGTGATGAATCAATCTTTCGGGCGCCACGGTGTTATAGTGCTCGCAATGCTGCCTCACAGCATCAGGGACCAGGGTTCTATTCCGATATCATAACTGTCTATGGACAGTTTACACATTCTCTCCGTGTCTGTATGGGATTCCTTCGGGTGCACCAGTTTCCTCCCACCGTCCAAATATGTTCTGTAAAGTTGAATTGGCCATGCTAAATTGTCGCTTAATTTCCAAACGTTAGATGGAATTCCGGCTTTAGGGCGGGAAGTGGGCCAAGGCTAGAGTGCTCATCCGGAGGGCCGATGCAGATACACTGTGCCGAATGGACACCTTATGTACTTTAGGGATAGTATGGATAGATAAAGCAACTCTGAACACAAAAACATTCTGAAGGGGGATCCTTGATGGACGCATCTGAGGTAACATATTGCTTAAAATAAAATTTGAAAATATGCCTCTTTGAAATCTGAATTTAAATCACTTGCGTGGAAGCTGTGAGTTGGCTAACGGCAGAATAATCATCTGGGGCAATTTTGAGGATAAATCCACAGCCACTCACTTGGGTGCATAGAGCAGTAGTACTTGCCATAGCCAGCCTGTATGTTTATAGGAACATTGTGTTGCTCAGTGCATTGGTGGTTAATAGAAACGTTGTAAAACAAGTTAAATTTAAAATGTGTGATTATTTATTAATAATAAAAATAATCACTTATTGTCATAAGTAGGCTTCAATGAAGTTACTGTGCAAAAACCCTAGTCGCCACGTTTCTGCGCCTGTTCGGGGAGGCCGGTATGGGAATTGAACCCACGTTTCTGGCATTATTCTGCATTACACACCAGCTGTGTGGCTGACTGTGCTAAAGCAGCCCCAGATAAGCAGCCATAGTTAAGCAAAGCGGCAGGGGTGGAAATCGGTATCACACTCAAGTTTTTATTGTCTTATAGCTTTTTCGTATTTCTTTACCCAACCAGCTATTTTGTTGGTCTGTTCCTCCACGTTTTCTGATAATAATCAAAACATACTGACGGAATTCTGCTCTCCGTGTGATTCACTGTCCTGCCGGGACCGCAGCGAAGCCACATGGTTTCGCAGTGTCCTGGAGTGGGCACAATGAGTAATCCCACTGGCAATCGGTGGGAAGATAAAAGCCCGCACCAACGAATAGCGCGTGTCCTAGAAACAACGTTCGGCTGACCTGAGAATCTCTTTTGAACCAGGATTCCATTCTTGAACCTTCCCGTCCAGTTGATGCGATTGGAAACATAAATGTCATTCAAAGCACTTCACGGAATCGCTTTGAAACATCGAATTGACCGTGAAAAGACTCACGATATCACAGCACAGATAACCTTACGCTTTGACAAAGATATGAACGAGGGTCTTATTATGGGAAGGGCAAATGGAGGAGCAGCGACATGCAGGGAGGGAACACACGATTAATTACAACCATGCCAAGTTTATCCGTTCACCATGCGGATGGCTGCAACAGTCGCTTATGAAATAGTTCATTACCATATTGCTTTTCTCAGTTTGTTGGCTTGCCACATTGTTGCTGTGTCTCATTTCTGCTTATTTTTATTATCACCTCCTTTTGAACCGTTACTTTTTGAAGTAAGCAGACTTGGTCTGAAGTCACATTATCACTTCCTAAAACGAACAGGTACACATACAAATCAGTCTCCACAATGGTCCATGAAAACCATCCTATTGGTTACAAACAAGGAACCTTGCAGCGAGTAACACAATTCCTAACTTGGCAAAATCTATGCGCCACCAAAAAAGAATGACATTGATGGAATTTTCCCACTTGTCGTGATGTCATTCACGCCAAAATAGCCGACTATGAATCAAATCAAACTTGAGCAACACCGAAGCCATCAGCTTAAGCATTCCGTAATCCACCATGGAAGAACATGAGCAATAATGTTCACTATATGCAAGATGCGCTGCACAAACTCACCACTATCCCTCTTCTGGCAGCCACCTCCTCAGTGGTAATGGCAATTAGAGATGTGCTAAAGTTGTTGGCTGAGCCATCGACTCTCACATCTCGTGACATAATAAAAAGTGTCATGGCTGAAAGGTGATTCTAATTGCTATCCTATGAGCGATAGTCCTTGCACAACCAATACACGAAAGCTCGCTTTTCCCCACCTGTTCCCATTGATACGTTTAAATTTGCAATTAAATGAACGATGATGATTCCAGCCTACCAGAATTGTACCATACTTTCTGTTGTCTTCTCATTGGACTCCACAAGAATTTTCGTAGCAATTTTCGAAATTTACTCAACACATCCAACAAACCATGCTTTAACGTGGTTTGTCTAAAGCACTTCAAAGTAATTGAGATAATCCAGTAATCGATGTGTTTCATAGGTCAGCACACATTGAACACAACTTGTCTACTGTTCTGGGTAGGAATGTCAGAATTACTTTTGCATGATTTATTTTGAAGAGGTAAACATAATCTAAGAATCCGAGTGCAGAGTGAGGATCCTGAAATGAAAATATGTCTTGCATCACTACTGGGAGGTAGGTAGCACATTGGTTAGCACAGTTGCTTCACAGCTCCACGGTCCCAGATACGATGCCTGGCTTCCGTTATTGTCTCTGTGGAGTTTGCACGTTATCCGCATGTCTGCGTGGGTTTCTTCCGAGTGCCTCGGCTTCCTCCCACAATCAAATGATGTGCAGGTTAGGTGCATTATCGTTGCAAAATTTCCCTTAGTGTCCTAAAATGTTCGTAGGAACTACTGGGTTACAGGGTTCGGGTGGAGGTATGGGCTTGTGTATGCTGCTCGTTCCAAGGGCCAATCCAGACTCGACGGGCTGAATGGCCTCCTTCTGCGCTGTAAATTCTATGATTCCATGGTTCTATGATTTTATGATCAACCTATAATTTATTTTCAGAACTGTCGAAGATGAAGGAAATGTTGGAGGAATCTGGTAAATATATGCGATCAATAAGAGTTTCCACTGCAGTCACTGCGCCCGATACGTGCAACAAGAAAGATGTTGCGTATAAGAAACTGGAACATTGTCCTTGAAGCTAAAATTAATTTGAATCAAATTATTTCCTGCACGTCTGAAAACCAGCCAGTGATCGGGATATTAAGCACCTGACAGGAAACAACTAAAAAACAAACCAGATCACAAATCGAATCAATCTTGCATTTCGTGGTGGACTGAAAACTATTCAGACGCAGCATTTTAGGAAAATACAGGGAAATTCTACCAAGGTCAATATTTGCGCATTCATCTCCAGAACGAAACAGTGTCTTTGGTGCTAATCACTGGAATATTTGCAGTGAAGGTGCAGGAAAACTGTTGCTTGACTGAGAGCATCCGGATTTTGAAACAACGGCAATGCATGGAGGGCAGAGATATTTTGAACTGAGGTTGATGCGTGACTTGGGACGGAGTATTGAGGTATTTCCGCATCATTTCGCCTGATGATCTGTTATAACCTTGGTCGAAGACTGAGAGTTGCTGTTGAATCATCCTTGATTCGTAGCTGCAATGCATCCATAAAATTGAGTCTCGCTCAACAACTGATGAGCTTCTGGTGGAAGTAATATATTTTCAGATGATTTGCAAGGTGCAAAGACAGTATGCTACATTGTCTAGCATGGTTTAGATCATTTGAATTTCATTAGAGACGCACAATCTCCGAATTTCAAAACATACCTTATGTCCGACTTCCGATGAAAACTACTTTCATTGGTTCCGAGAATGTAACAACAGAAAACAAACAGGCTATTTTGGATGTCATCTCTGTGTCGGAACACTACTGGGGGAAAAAAAAATCAAGATTCCGATTCTATGCAAAATTATCTCCATGATTCCTCGCATTTGTTTCCCCTTTCAGACATTCATACACTTGCCTGTTGAGAGCCTCGATGGAACCTGCCTCCACTACACCCTCATGAAGTCCATTGTAGACGCTAACCTCTCTCTATTTAAACATTTCTTTTCCGTGTTTCATAATTTCTTCTTTTTCCAATGAGTTTGAATCTGTACCCTCCGCCTGTAGTCTGTTCCATGATGGGAACGGTTTCTCCATAGCTCTTCCCTGCAGGTTTCATACTATTTTGAGTGTCTGCATCACATTTCTTGGCGGCCGTTTCAACAAGTTCCTTATGCCTGGAACTACTCTGGTCAATTTCTTTCTCCGTCCTTTTTAATGCCTTCACGTCCTTCTTAATGTCTGGTGCTCAGAACTATACCAGATGCACCACTTACAGACAAATCTATACATAGTGCAGACTACATTGATTTATATTTTATTGCTTTCCATTGTCTCCAAAATGGCACAAAGCCTTAATAACTGTATCTTCCTCCCAGCATCAAAGAATTCTGTCCCTATACCGAACTTCAGTGTTCCGAATCCCTGCGCACCGTTCCCCCCCCCCACCCCGTCCCCTCCCCCAGAACTCAACCCTCCCCCCCTCCCGCCCCCCGTCCCACCCCTGCAAACCTCGACACCAATGTTCAGACCGTATATACGGGCACAATAAATAAGAATTAAAATCAGGAATAGGGCACTTAACCCTTCTATTCTGCATCACCATTCAATGTACACATCACTGTCAGGATTACATCCTCTATTCCCCAAACGCATTTCACGATGTTGCTCAGCAAATATACATGTATCAACAATACTCAAACCCTCTATTGTTGCGGAAAAGAATTGCAATGACTCACGACCCACAGAGAAATAAAAACTCCTATCTCTATATAAATCGATGAACCTTTCGTTTTCAACAGTGATCCCTCGTTCGACATGACGCTCACTCAGGAGGAAATATCTCCATGTCCACTGTGTCAATTTACCTCATGACGTTACATGTATCAATCAAATCAACACTTACTGTTCAAAACACCAACGAATAAAAACCTAAGCTGCATCAATTTCCTCACCAGAAATCCCACCCATTGCACATATAATCATATGTTATAAATTCTTATTATATTTTTCAGATATATCAAGGTCACTCGGGAACTTAATCATAAAGGCACATCGTGTAACTCAGTTGATTTGAATGTCCATGTTTACGGACGGGGAATCCCGGCCCATGTTTTGACTTCCCCTTTAATTCTAAAAACTCGAGTTTGCCGATCCGCCTGTTGTAAGCGCCTTTTATAATTGTCTTTGGAAGCTCATGCACCTCACTGCAATAACTTTGCAGTGACCAACGCATCATTTCGCTTCAAACACCCTCCTCGGTCCCTGGTACGACAGATGTCACCGGAAATATTTATGCTCCCACCCGTGGATCCCAGACCCAACTCACTCTTCCCACGATTAGCGGACACCAGCTTCCACCATACCAGACTCCTAAAAGCGATGTCACACACCGACGGAACGTCACGCCGCCCGCCAGTGACAACGCCGTTGCAAATCGGATCCGTGGACAATTCCCCTGGGAGGTGCAGCCGGGTCGCTTACTGATTCTGCCATCTGCGCTCAAGCATGGTTAACGGCTGCGGTCAGCCGTTTCATTCCAGAGCAGCGGCATAAGGTGGCCTGACTCTCCTCCTCCATGTCCAGAAGCGTCTAAAGCTTGGGTTTAGTGCATCTTGGGGCCACTGTCCGTGCTGCCACCTTGTTAGCTGGAATATTGTGTGTGAGGACTAAAGTGTGTAAATGTGGCTGCAGCATGTCAGCCTCCTGAGTGTTAATCACGAATCTCGTGAATCTGCCATAGTTTATCATTGGAATAGATTGTTTTCTATGTGGCGCTGATGCTACCACCTGAATAGGAGCTCAATAAGACCAGGTGCGGCGCCAGGTTTGCTGGCTTTTGCAGTCCACGGATCCAGTCCCAGCGTCAGCATTTGTCCTCAAGAACGGAGAATCCCGCCACACACGTGTGTGTGTTGAACTGTAGATATTTATTACCTAAGTGTAAATCAGTTTTCATGCAATTGCTAAGTGTTAGACTATACGTACATTTAATGTGCATGTACATATTTACGTATTGACATGCATACATGCATACACAGAATGTAGTTCAGAAGGAGGCATTTTGGCCCTTCGAGCCTGCGCCACCATTTATCACGATCATGGCTGATCATCCACTTCAATAGCTTAATCCTGCTTTCTTCCAAGTATCTTTGATCCCATCCTCTCCAAGTGCTATAACTAGCCGCCTCTTGAATACATTCAATTTATAACCTATTTCCTCTGGTAATGAATTCCACAGGCTCACCACTCTTTGGGTGAAGAAATGTCTCCTCATCTCTGTCCTAAATGGTTTACCCTGAATCGGCAGACTATGACCCCTGGTTATGGACACACCCACCATCGGGAACATCTGTGTAGTGCTGTTTGAACTTTATATGTTTCAATGTGACCACTGCCCCCTCATTTTTCTGAACTCCAGCGACATGAATCAATGTTTCCTCATATGACAGTCCCGCCATTCCTGGAATCAGTCTGGTAAATCTAGGCTGCACCCCCTCGAGAGCAAGAACATCGTTCCTCTGAAAAGTAAACCAAAGTTGCACATTATTCTAGGTGTGGCCTCATCAAAGTCCTGTACAATTGCAGCGACACATCCATGCTTCGGTACTCGAAACATCTCGCAAAGAAGGCCAACATACCATTCGCTTTTTTTACCGCCTGCTATACCTGCATGCTTACCTTCAGCGTCTGAATCACAAAGACACCCAGGTGCCGCTTCACACGACCCTCTCCCAATTTACAACCATTCAGGTAGTAATGTGCCTTCATGTTTTTGCTTCGAAAGTGAACAACCTTACACTTTTCCAAATGATACCGCATTTGCCATTGATTTGCCTACTTGCTCAACCTGTCAAGATCATGCTGCAGGGGCAGTACGGTGGCGCAGTGGGTTAGCCCTGATGCCTGAGGTCCCAGGTTCGATTCCGGGTCTCGGTCACTGTCCGTGTGGAGTTTGCATATTCTCCCCGTGTTTGCGTGGGTTTCGTCCCCACAACCCAAAGATGTGCAGGGTAGTTGGATTGGCCACGCTAAATTTCCCCTTAATTGGAAAAAATGAATTGGGTACTCTAATTTTTTTATTTTTTAAAGAAATAAAAAGATCATGCTGCAGGACCTCTTCACCTTCGTCACAGTTCACCCTCCCACCCAACTTGGTATCATCTGCAAACTTTAATATTTTGTTCCCTCATCCAAATGATTAATATATATTGTGAATAACTGGGTTTGCAGCACCGATCCCTATGCCACCCACTAGTTACTGCCTGCCAATTTGAACAGCACCCATTAATTCCTACTCATTAAAAGAGAAGTGGCAGTTAGTTAGACACCGGATAAAGGCAAAATACTGCGGCTGCGGGAATCTAAAACAAAAGAGGAAATGACGGAAAATCTCAGCAGATCTGGCAGCATATGTAGGCAGAGAAAAGAGCAACCATTTTGAGTCCAGATGACCCTTTGTCAAATCAACTTTCTGTTTCCTCTCTGCCAATCAGTTTTTGGATCCACCTCAATACACTTCCTCCAAACCCATGCGCTTTAATTTTGCACAAAAATATTTTTTGTGTGACTTTGTCAAACCCCTTCTGAAAGTCCAAATATAACATATCGACTGGCTCAACCTTGTCCACTGTACTGATTACATCTTTAAAGAATTTCAACTGATTTATCAAGCATGATTTCCCCTTCATAAATTCATACTGACTCTGACTGATCATGCCACTGTTTTCTATATGTTCCGCTATAAGGTTCTAGATAATGGATTCAAGAACTTTCCCCACTACCGATGTTAGGCATAATTCCCTGCATTCTTCGTGCAGATGACGACCAATACATCCACTATGGTAACTGGTCTGTCTCCTCTTTTCTGAAGACAGCACCAAAGTATGCATTCAATTGCTCAACGCTTTTTTGAACATAGAATAGAACAGTACAGCATAGAACAGGCCCTTCGGCCCTCGATGTTGTGCCGAGCAATGATCACCCTACTCAAACTCACGTATCCACCCTATACCCGTAACCCAACAACTCCCCCTTAACCTTACTTTTTAGGACAGTACGGGCAATTTAGCATGGCCAATCCACCTAACCCGCACATCTTTGGACTGTGGGAGGAAACCGGAGCACCCGGAGGAAACCCACGCACACACGGGGAGGACGTGCAGACTCCGCACAGACAGTGGCCCAGCCGGGAACCGAACCTGGGACCCTGGAGCTGTGAAGCATTGATGCTAACCACTATGCTACCGTGTTGCCCCAACACGGGGCCTTATTGTTCCTTATTGTGAATTTCCCTTTTTCTGTCTGAAGGGAGCGTACATGTTAATTCACCAATATGTTTCTCTTCGCACGTCCAGAGGAACTCTTAATGTCAGTCTTTTTCCCCTGCACGCTTACTTTCGTACTGTCGTTTCCCCTTCTCAATCAATCCCTTAGTCCTTGTTTGATGAATTATCTATTACATATCATCTAATATGTACGTTTATGTTATGTATGTATTGGTATGCATGCAAGTATTTACTGTGCATATACATTATGTGCATATATATATATATATCGATTATGTGAGTGTAGATATAATCTTAAATATTATGTGCGTAGATATGCGCATATATATGTCTTTAAATATCGACGCCTATATTGTATGTATGTCGGTATATACATTTATATTATGTGCGTGTAGATATATATACGTATATAGTATGCGTACATAGTGTGTAGATGTGTACATATATACTATGTATGTAGGGGCGTCACGGTAGCATGGCGGTTAGCATCAATGCTTCACAGCTCCAGGGTCCCAGGTTCGATTCCCGGCTGGGTCACTGTCTGTGTGGAGTCTGCACGTCCTCCCCGTGTGTGCGTGGGTTTCCTCCGGGTGCTCCGGTTTCCTCCCACAGTCCAAAGATATGCGGGTTAGGTGGATTGGCCATGCTAAAATTGCCCGTAGTGTAAGGTTAATGGGGGGATTGTTGGGTTACGGGTTACGTGGGTTTAAATAGGGTGATCATTGCTCGGCAGAACATCGAGGGCCGAAGCGCCTGTTCTGTGCTGTACTGTTCTATGCTCTGTGCATAGATAGGTGCATATATAATATGTGTGCTGATAAGGATGTATATATTTTGTTTATGTAGATTTGTATGTAAAACATTAGTGAATGATAGAGTGGGACCCATACCGGAAAAGGAGGGTTCGGTAGTCACTGAGGCAGAGTGTGTGTTGAAAGTACTACATTTTGTTTCTTCTTTTTTTCTATAAATTTAGATTACCCAATTATTTTTTCCAATTTATCGTGGCAAATCCACCTACTTTGCACATTTTTGGGTTGTGGGGACGAAACCCAGGCAGACACGGGGAGAATGTGCAAACTCCACACGGACAGTGACCCAGAGCCGGGATCGAACCTGGGACCTCAACGCCGTGAGGCGGTTGTGCTAACCTCTAGGCCACCGTGCTGCCCGAAAGTACTAAATTAATACTTTCCTTCTGACTTTACGAAAATCGAAGAGGTAATAATGGATCATTTGAAAACATCAGTAACGAGCAATTGCGTGGTATAGTGAGAGATAAATATTTGCTAAAATGTTTGGCAGAATTGCAGGGAGTGAAGTCGCTAGGCCCAGATGGGATGCATCCTAGATTTCTGAGGGGGCAGCACGGTAGAATTGTGGATAGCATAATCGATTCACAGCTCCAGGTTCCCAGGTTCGATTCCGGCTTGGGTCACTGTCTGTGCGGAGTCTGCACAACCTCCGCGTGTGTGCGTGGGTTTCCCCCGGGTGCTCCGGTTTCCTCCCACAGTCCAACAATGTGCAGGTTAGGTGGATTGGCCATGATAAATTGCCCTTAGTGTCCAAAATTGCCCTTGGTGTTGGGTGGGGTTGCTGGGTTATGGGGATATGGTGGAGGTGTTAACCTTGGTTCGGGTGCTCTTTCTAGGAGACGGTGCAGACTCGATGGGCCGACTGGCCGTCTTCTGCTCTGTAAATTCTATGTAAATCTATATATAATAGGGCAAATTGTGGAGCCGTTCACAGAAAGGATGCAGGGTCTCTGAACAAAGGCTTCGTCCCGGGGGCCTGGAGAATTGCAAAAGTCACGTCGTTGGTCAAGAAAGGGGCAAATAAAAAAGCGGGAATTTACAGACTTGTCTGCTTGACAAACAGTGGGAAAACAGATGTTCGCCATGGCACAATACAAATATCCATGTAGGAAAAAAAAATTATTACCAGACAGTCAGCATGAATTTTCGAGGGCAGGCCACGCCTGACAAATTTAATTGAGTTATTTCACGAAGTGAAATGGGCAGTAGACGAGGATAATCCTGTCAATGACGTCGTATCATTCAGAATGATTTGTTCAGAAAACATTTGTTACGGTGCAACATGGCAGGTTGGTGAGTAAATTCGAAATGTTTCGGATTGGTAGATCCTTGGCAGCATGGAATTGGTGGATCCTAAGAGTCATGAAAGAGGATAGTTAAAGATTAATATTACTCTGACTGGAGACAATTTGATAGTAATGTTCCACAGAGCAGAATGTTTGGACCCTTGCTTTTTCTGGTTTATTTGAGAGATTGAGAGATACGCGTTGAGCCCAAAATGTCGAAATTGCAGATGAAACGATGCTCGGGCGAAGTTGAATTTCAGAGGGGCTTTGAAAATGTGACCAAATGGACAGACAACTGGCCGATCAATTTTAATACAGTGAACTCTCAAGGCATGCATTTAGGGAGCGGAAAATTTCGGAGACTATACAGGTTCATTGGTAGAAATTTGGAGTGGGCACAGCAGCGCAATGACTTCGGGGTTCAAGTGCATAATTATCTGAAGGTGGCTATGCAAGTTGAAACAGTTTTAAAGAAGTCTTATAGAATATTTGGGTTTTTAGATAGGGGTATGGAGAATAAAAGCAAGGAACTGATGTGACATCTCTGCAAATTATTGGTCAGTCCGCATTTGGGATGTTGTATTTACTTCTGCAAGCCTTATTTTCGCAAGGATGCTGAAGCCCTGGAAAGAGTGCAGAGCATATTTACTAGATTACAACCAGGAATGAGGATTGTTTGATACAAGGGACGATTTGAGAAATTGTGGTTCTCCTTAGAGCAGAAAAAAATCAGTAGTGACCTTATTGAGGTGTTTAAAAGTATAATCAATTTTGACACGGTACAGGATGATAGGTTGTGTCTACCAGTGGGTACGTCAGTGACTGATGGTCACAATTTTAAGATGGTCAGCGAGAAAGAACAAAAATGGAATGAGGAAATATCTCTTCATTCAGAGAGTTGTTGGTATTTGGAATACACTCCTGCGAGAGTGATGTATGTTAGATCCGAGAGCAGGATATATAGTTGCAATGAATGCATTGGTCGGGCTCCGGAGATAGGGTTGGCGAACAGGACTAGCAAGGTCGCTCATTCGGGTGCTGGAGCAGACAATGGGCGTCTTGTCTTTTTATGTGCCGTTAGAGTTTGTATTATGTGTGTATGATTATTAGTTTCCTCCCACGGTAGAAAGATGTGCAGGATAGGTGGATGGCCATACTACATTTCCCTCAGTGTACAAAAAGGGTAGGTGAGGTAACTGGGTTACGAGGATAGGGTGGAACCTAAGTTGTGAGCACTTTCAAGGAGGCGGTGCAGACCCGATAGGCCGAATAGCCTCCTCCTGCACTGCAAATTCTATGATTCTACGATTCTGTGAATGATATCAAGCAGGCTTTGGCCTCGAGTTGGTTCACTTCGCAATTGCTCCCTTCAGGCTTTTCTTTTACATTAGAGGATTTCTTTTCCAAATAAGGGACAGATTAGGGTGGCCAATTCACTTCCCTTACACATACTTGGCTTGTGCGAGTGATATCCACGCAGAAACTACACATGGACAGTGACTCGGAGCATGGAACGAACCCGATTACTAATCGGCATTAAAGTCTTCACTGAGAGTACATTCAGCAGCTTTTCCACGTTTGTTGTTTACGGCAATGCGATTCGTAACTTAGAGTTATCAGCGGAGGTAGATCCTGTGGTATAATTAGTAGCAGGTGCATGTTCCTCTGCAACACCAGAGTGACGTATGTTTCATTGATATTAGTCTCATTACTCCAGCCTCCCTTGGTCATCCAGCCTCTAAAACATGACACGACTACCTACCATTTGGGTTTTCGTATTTATGAGACGAAACATATCCAGCGATGGTGAGGGGGGAGTAGGGAACGTTGGCTGAATGTATGGTTCTGTTCATTTGACGGACTCAAGTTTCTGTTGATCAGTCTGTGAAACAGCTCTCATATTTTTTCGAAAGTGTCCAGCTATTTGGAAAAAAAAACAGTCCCAGTGTGTAATTCAATGTACCGTGTTATATTTTAATCTGGGAAACTGGCGCCCAGGACGATATTAAGCCTTCCTTTTATAATTATTATTCATTATCGCAGCAGCTGTGGAAGGACTGAATCACTCGAACAAAAACGTTCAGAGTAAATTTATGACTCAACCACAATGCTGTGGTGTGCATCGACATTTACAGCCGATGAAATAACGGTGATATGTTTACTTTCCAAATAGGCAGTAGACGTCACAAGTATCCTTTGATTTCACAGTCACCTTTCACCTTCCTTATGTTCCCAAGCCAGATTAATATACTTTAACCACTTAAATTGAA
The DNA here is from genome assembly GCF_902713615.1 of Scyliorhinus canicula. Taxonomy (NCBI): domain Eukaryota; kingdom Metazoa; phylum Chordata; class Chondrichthyes; order Carcharhiniformes; family Scyliorhinidae; genus Scyliorhinus; species Scyliorhinus canicula. Next base: position 94,477,207 of record NC_052157.1, read on the forward strand.
ATTGCTGAGCTTTAGAACGCGTGTTGACATGAGGAATTCAGCCGTCAGTACTGAATGGCAGACATTTTTCAACTTTCCGCAACCAATCGAAGTGGGGTTAATTACGTTGCTAATGCTTTGAGATTAAATAAACAAGCAGTTGTGAGACAGCCCCATCACGATTTTCCCTGGGAGATTTCTGAGCACATATTCATTTTGTATGCATTTCTTTACATTACATCAATGCTTGCCTATTCAGTGTTCTTGGAAGAAAATTATCAAAAAGATAAATATAATAAACGACACAATGACTTGCTTCGGTCATCGTTTCTGTAATCTATCTCTCAGAATATTACACTCGAGATTGATATACGTTTCCCCGCCTGCCCATTGTTTCAATTCGTATTTCAAAATCGGTATTGACCAGACATCTCCAGCCTTTGCGATTCGCATTTCCCGGTGGCAGTGCACCCGCTTCAGCGTATTTTCCGACGGCCTGGAGTGCCTTACATCAATTGACAAACGGTTCTACACCGGATAATCTGGACCGAGTGCGGTAAACAATTCTACTCTCCTTAATGAAGTGAAAACCAATCCGCACCCACATTCATTGGTATGCATACAATCTTCCAAACGTCATCACTGGCGGCAGAAAAGAGTTTGGAAGAAATGGTGCATTATGGCCCATTGCCAACCGTCAGCAGGCCGAGGAGTCTCACTGAGCAACTTCTGGAAGATTCACTGAGCCTTCAATATGAAACGAAGGGAGAAACAAGTAAGAGATAATTCAGCATTTTAAATTCCAACATATCTCTCAATGTCAAGAAGAATTCCAAAGATAATTCATCAATGTAGCCTTCTCGTTACGTATATTTAATGTAGAGCGAAATCTAAAGAATAAAGAGCAAGGTAAGAATGTACCTATATAAAATATTAATTTGTGATCCTTTTATTTTTGTTTATTGAAAGAATCTTAGGAAACACTCAACGGAACTCGCACAAGATTCGAAGTGTTGGAACCTCTCAGAGAGGCATGACGAAAGAACATGGGACTGTGTTTCCAATCGACGGCTAAACATGATAGAATTGGAGAAAATGTTGACGTGCGCCAATATCCTGATATGCACTCCGAGAACGGGAATGCGTACCTCACGCGGCAGCGCTGGATTGATTTGGATAAAGCGTGGGAAGTGAAAGTGGATGGGTGTGGTGTCGTAGGTGCTTCTGTGAGTGTCACGGTTTCTGAGGATATTGTCATCAATTATGGGGAGGAGCGGTATAACATGAATGGACTGAAGGCATCTTAACTCCCATGTGGGGTCATCGGTGATGTGGTGGAAGGATAAAACACATGACTGGGCAGAGAGCCAGACAGGCGCATACGAGAGGACAGCTAATTCGCATCATTGTAAAGTTATGAATCACTCAAAATAGGAATAATAGAAAAGGAAACAAGGAGTTAGTGTTTGTCGTGGCAACTGGTGCGATGATGAACATGTATGAACTCCAGGTTGCATTGTTACTCGAGATTATAATCTAATGGCACAGAAGTAGATCAATAAATGGAATTACGTAACGCGTAATATCTCTGGCTACAATGCTCACAAGAGTTACACTTATTGCAGAAAGAATGACGAAGTTACAGGGATGTTCACGAGAAAATCCACCAACAACAGAGCAATAGCGATGTTAATCACATGAAGAATTTTATGTCCCAGCCAGCCGACGGGATCCTCCGGCTTCGCCCGCACCACGGAGGTGCCGAAAACTTTCGGGCATTCGTGTATTCCAGTGCCTCTTGGAATTAAGATTAACTGGATCAATTACAGGTAACCGGGTCAGCACCAAGGAGAAATGGCTGGAAGGGGCAAATCATCAGCAGCAGGGTGACCACAATACCAGAAAATGGAGAGTGTTAATATAAAAGTATCGAGACAATTCAACCAAGCAGTATTGAGCTGGAGGATAGTTAACGCCTGAGTTGCAAAACGACCAGGATCAACGAATGCGAATCAAATTTCTTCTTTAAACGACACGAAACCTTGATAGGGGAGACATAACTTCTTTAGCGTTGACTCACACGTGAGTTAGAAATGGGAAATGAAACGTAAGAACTTGAGCTACATGCCATAGAGAGCCATTCTAAATATGAACATTGTAGAATATGTTAAAATACGAAATTTTATGGGCACAAAGATATTTTTTCAATCAATTGTCATTTATGAAAATAGTAATTAAATGTTTGAAAAGCAAATCAAAAATGCTTGTTTAACAACGGTATCTTGATTAACCACCAAATTGAATATTGTTGAGCAGGTTGGCCCATAATTAACGTCGCAAATAAGCACTTTTCACCGGTATGTGCGAGAATAGAGAACAATTTAAAATAATAATGTATAAGTAATATTAGATCGAATGAAAAGGGGAAAAAATATTCTTGACCGTTGTCCATCCATGAACGAGAATGTGAGACTTACATGAGGAACGTAACGGCAGAAATTATGCAGGATCGTTGACCTTCGGCTGATAGTTATTGACTGTGGGTATTTAATTCAAGACACTAGCGGATTACAAAATGTTACGCCCTGCTTAGAAAAAAGAACAAGGGATCTATACAACAATTAATGTCCATTCGTCTGATCTTTGTCGATGGGGAAAATTTGAATATCTTTAATCTGCACTAAAATAAACGAAATGTGAACAAACTGTGCTAAGTGTATTTGTAACGGATTTAATTGAGTTATTTTCATCATGTATTTGGGTAGTTCGTTCAAGCCAATGTATTTGATGCCTGACATATGCACATCTAAGTCGGATGTTGCAACGTAACACTTCATAGATGTTTGAACATAAATAGAGCCATTGGCATGGAAAGGACAGTGGTAATGTGGACGCAAAATTGGCCAATATGCATAAACCAGACATTACAGGGGAAATGTGGCTTTCATGTTATAAGAAGTAATTTAGAGCTCCTCAGAAAGTCCGTGTTACGACAACTCTTTGTTGACATATATATATGTGCATGAATCAAATATCAACCAAACACTTATTGGGCATAGTTTAATTGAGTTCCGATACCACAACCTTCTGGCATGTTACAAATAATTTGAACGATAGGTATCAGACGAAATAGGACATACCGTAGTAATGAAATAAACATTAAAAATGCAATATGATGCCGATAAATATTAAATTACCTACTGTATAAGAAAGAGGAAGAGGAAAAAAAGACTGGAATGTAACTGGGGTACAGGAAGAGGTGGGGAAGGCACTAAATATGCATAAAGCATTTACGCGAGTCTGTAAATTGAAAGTTGGTTACGGACATATTATTTGGATTAGTGAATGGATCAGAGTGGAAAGAAAAAAATGTTTTTTTGGAAATTTTCAAAAAACTCAATGAACCTATGTCGCGTTCAAACTACCTAAATTTCGTTTTCTGTTCAAGAGCTAATGTTATCTGCACACTACTGCTGTCTTTCCCCTATTAAACGTTTTTCTCAGTTAAATTTTGATTAACACATTTCATGACTTCTGCCAAAGTCTTGAACGATGGCTGATGTGATGATGAATGTAGGTTATTTGAGGAGTGTTCAACCGCGAGAGCTGTCCTCCTGTGAAAGGAAAGGTGCGAAACGACATTACATGGCTGCACTAAAATCATCAGTATTATTAACATAGTAAATAGGAAAGTCTCTTTACAGAGGGATAAATGTTTATAATCAAGGAACACAGAAGTAAATCAATTTGAAAGATATCTGGACATGGCAGGAACAAGCATTTTTTTGGAACCCAGCATTTATAATATTAAATAGGGGGACTTGCAGGTGGCATGGCTGCAACTTAGTCAGTACACTCGTTTCGTGTTTCCCCTGGAGTTGCTGGAGTTGCTGGCCGTGGAATGTGTCTTTTTCGCATGGCCACGAAGTCTGATTATGAACCTGCGCTACCCAGCCACAAAAGTCCTGCAAACCGTCCCCATGTTAAAGGACTCCACACGCAAGCTCCTATTCGGGGAAGCCCTCATCATTTCACCAAACTGCCAGAAAGCGCGCACTTTTAAAAACAGGTACCAGAATCAATTTCAACAGTGCCATTAGTTTAATACATGAAATGTAAGATTTCATGGGGCTGGGGGGGGCGGTTTTAAAGTTAAGCGGCGAGGAACCGTGTAAATAGTCCTAATAACGAGATGTAGATGAACTAACATGCCTTCCGAGCTACTCTGATGCAATAACGCAGTGGAATTGCCATGAGCCAATAACCAGATTTATTAAATTCCAGTCCACAGGTGCCTCAACCTGAACTTTAAAAGAAAACTGGTCTTAAAGTCTAATGATAACTATGGAACCATTGTTGATTTCCGCAAACTCATCCGTTCCTACGAATTTTATGTGCCATATTCACTTGGTCTGGGCAACATTTGACTCCAAACAAGCAGCAATGAGTTCACTATAATAATAATCTACATTATCACAAGTAGGTTACATTAACACTGCAATGATATTACTGTGAAACCCCCCTCGTCACCACATTCCGCCACCTGTTAGGGTACGCAGAATGTCCATATTATCTCACTTCACCTATTTCCGGACTTGTGGGACGAAACCGGAGCACCCGGAGGAAACCCATGCTGACATGGGTAGAACGTGCAGACTCCGCACAGCTCGTGACCCAAGCCAGGAATCAAACCTGGGACCCTGGCGCCATGAAGCCACAAAGCTAACCACCATGCTACTGTGCGACCGTAAAAGCCTTGTAAAATTAAATTCAATTGAAGGATAATTGGAGATGGATAATACATGGCGGGGTAGTCAGCGACGCCCAGATCCAGCGAATTAAATAAAAACATACTTATAATCTTCAAATTCTCATGGGTACTGGTAATTAGATATGTCCTTGCATAACAGGACAGCAATAATTGACGAAAGAATATGGATAGGAAGGATTCAGTAAGCATGCGTTTTGCAGCGCTGATCTGAAAAGGATTGTTGTAATTGGTGGTGGAAGTTCAATTCATAGTAAACTGGTAGTGTAATTCCACAGAAACCTGAAGCCCTGTCGCTTCTGGGACTGTGATCCATAACCAGAGGGGAGTGGTCAAGTGACTTTGTTAAGTCAACGGGCAAACAATCTATTTTGGTGAAATACTCGTATATTCATGGTTGAATAAAAATTGCATTGCCAGAGATGTTGAACATACAAAGGACTAACTATTCCCTGAGGTGCTGATCATTTACCCCACCGAATTCAGATCCTAGTCTTGCCTTGCTCTAATATGCACTCAGTGCACCTTGATTATTTAAGCCATAGGTAAAGCACGTGGAGTTAATATCAGTGTTACAATAAGCTATCGTTCCAGAGACGCCAGTACGTAATCTTAGCATAGTGCAGAGGGGCGACATCGCGGGTCTCCATGCCGTTATTCATGCATATCAAAAATGTGGTGCCTCGTGGCAGTACAAAATGTCAGTTTCATATTATTTTATAAAATATGTTATTCAATCTAAATCATCAACAACAATGCCAGTTAAATTTCAAATAACCGTTCACAAATCATTTGTTGTTTTTCCTATTTTGAAAACATGCAGTGCTTCAACGGGCGGTACTTGCACGCAAAATGTATTTCCTACTGTCGTGAAGATGTCCATAAAAAGTCAAGTTTTGTTTTCCTTTGTATGACGAACCTTCGCAAATTACGTAAACAGAACCAATTCATGAATAATATTAGACATAAATGATTACACATAACCAAAGGTATGATATTCAATGGAAGAATGGAATTGGAAAATCACATTTCCATAAAATCATTGGGATATAATGCTTGCATATGTGTTTCCGCAAGCTACTTGATCAATCGTGCCACGTGTTGCTCTTTGAATGAGATTTGCAGGTGGGCCTCGCCGACATTGCTGTTTCTCTATACCTATGCAACTTTCAACTGCGAAATGTTTATCTGGAAGGCTATATATTGTGGGCACCACGGTAGCATGGAAGTTAGCATCAATTCTTCACAGCTCCAGGGTCCCAGGTTCGATTCCCTGCTGGGTCACTGTCTGTGCGGAGTCTGCACGTTCTCCCCGTGTGTGCGTGGGTTTCCTCCGGGTGCTCCGGTTTCCTCCCACAGTCCAAAGATGTGCGGGTTAGGTGGATTCGCCAGGCTAAATTGCCCTTAGTGTCCTAAAAAATAATGTTAATGGGGGTTGTTGGGTTACTGGTATAGGGTGGATACGTGGGCTTGAGTAGGGTGATCATTGCTCGGCACAACATTGAGGGCCGAAGGGCCTGTTCTGTGCTGTACTGTTCTAATTCTAATATATCACAATTATGAACTTTACCTTGCCTACCTTAACCTGTGGTCATTAGTTTATCGGTTTTGTTTCTTTCCCGCATAAATAAATTCTGCTGTTAGAATTCATCATGGTGCTGATTATTTTGATAAATTTCGAAGTCGAGATATCTGATTTTAAAAAAATTATGTGAATGTAACATTACAAACTCACATGATCTGTCTTCTCCAGAATACAAAATTGTTTTGCAAAACTGCAGTAAGTATTGTAATCGCAATTATAATGACTTTGTTCGGCACATAAGCAAATGTTCTTTATGTTTGCACTTAACTGTTGGTTGTGTGAGAAGATATACGAAGGAAAGTAATGTAGATCAGTGTGAATTTCTAATAATGGAGGAACGAATGATTCTTCGCTGTGTTCTTCCTAAAGGATAAACTGATGGATACGGTGTGTCAGGGGTTGAGATGAACAAAAACATCATGCACTTTTTTTATTACTTAGACACCACGAAAGTCCAGTTGAGCGGAATGTCCTCTTTCTGAGTTATGGAATATGTTTGATTCTGTGCAATGCCGCCCTTGGGGGAATTGTAAAGCAGCCACATTATAAATGCAGAAGATATTTCTATGAACAGCAATCAAAGAAACGCATCTCGGGCATGGACGGCATTCAGAGAAAGCGCAGGAGGAGGCACCGAATACACAATCATCAAAAGCTGATGAGGCCAAACGAGTGTAAAGGTAATCATATAACAGGGAAATTAATGGCAGAGTATGATGATTCGTCTAGATGAAGTAAGGTAGGAATAGTTTGGACAAATAGCCACTTTTATGCTGCAAGTACAATGCAATGATGGAGAAGTTACACAGGAAGAGAAGAAACGATACCTCAGTCACTGTGGATCTGAAACTGGGATCCATATTACAGCTATCCCAGAGTGCGGAGGATGCAGGGACAGTGAGTTAATTTAAGGAGGAGTCAGACAGGTGTTATATTGGTCATAGGTTATGTAGAACGGTGGGGTTGAGACCAGGAGGGGATCAGCCATGATCATCATGTGGGGAACAGCTTCTTCCCCACACCAACTAGATTGCTCAGCGACTCTCCCTTGCATTGATCTGTTCCCTGTAAGAACACTATTCACGATGCCTTATGCTGCTCTTTGCGATGTGTCTGCTTTGCCTGGCCCCTTGTTCCGCACTATAACTAATAACTGTTTGTCGATGTACCATTTGTCAATGTACTCTGTCAATTATTCTTTTTTTTGTCCACCACGTAAGTACGGTGTACGTTCCCTTAGCCACATAAAATACTTTTCAATGTATTTTGGTAAATCAAATCAAATCAATCACATTGAGTGTGTTAGGCTCGGGAGACGAAATTGCCTACTTCATGCTCCAAGTTCATGTGTTATAGGGAGCAGGTGCTCTGGTTCATTTCGCAATCCAGCTCTTGGCCTGCAACATTGTAGGTAGCAGATGAGGAACATGTCAGTCATGATAGAATGCCGGGCAGACTCGGTGGGCCAAATGGCCTAATTCTGCTCCTAAATCTTAAAAATGTATAAGTATGGGAATATCAAAAGTGAACGGCAGCATTTAGGATGCGTACTATGGAGGATGACCTGTGAGGTGGCATGGAGAAAGAAAGTGTTATGGAATGAATATTATACACAAATTAAAACAAGTGTGAGAGACTGCATTTTAGGAGGAAGAACAACGCAAGGGAATATACAATGCTTGGGAGGATCCTTGGAAGTATTTGACCAGAGGGACATTTCAGTGCAAGTCCATAGATTCCTGAAGACAGCAAGCTAGGTAAATTAGGTGGTTAAGATGGCATATGAAATATTTTCCATAATTTACCGGGGTATAGAGTAGAAGAGCAACAAAGTTCTCATGGAGCAGTATGTAAACACTGGTTAAGACACAGCTGATATACTGTGTGCAGTTCTGGTCGACCTATTATAGGGAGGAAGCGATTACATCAGAGACGGTGCAAAGGAGATTCACCTGCATGTTGCCTGGGATGAAACGTTTAAGCTGTGAAGAAAACCTTGTTAGGCAGGTGTTGTTTTCCCTGGACACAGAAGGCTGAGTGGTACATTATTTAGGAATATAATTTTATGACGTGGCATGGATGGGGTTGAGAGCAAGGAGTTTCTCGCCTCAGTGAATGGGCCAATAACCAGGGAGCACAGATTTAAGGTAAGGGACAGGAGGTTTAGAGAGGATTGTTAGAAAAGAGGTTTCAGTCACATCGTGGTCGGAATCTGTAAATCACAGCCTAAAACATTAGTAGACGGGGGAACACTCGCAACATTTTAGAAGTAAATAAACGAGCACTTGCAACGGATTATTTTACAAGACTATGGACAAAGTGCTGGAAACAGTATTAGAGTAAATATGTGTTTGACAGCTGGCACGGACACGATGTATCAAAGACTATCGTCCCGTGCCACAAAACCTCTTCGACTCCATGTGGTCACTTAGGACAGTGGCTCAATTAGGGGTGACCAAGAGATAAATTACATTGGGTATCAGTAGAAACTTACATAGTAGAATGGGCTGTAATTATATGAATGTTGCACTGCTGTGTCTGTCAAGGTTCTTCCTGAGCTATCAAATGTAACGAGGTTCGTTGAACTTTTGAGGAATGTATTCACCTAACACAATGTCTCATTAACAACATTAGAGCATTTCAGAAAAAGTTATTAGCCACTTATGAAATTTTTTGAAAAAGTGGCTGTGTCTCATACTGTATTCGTCTGTGAAACAACGATGTATGGCCGACATAACACAGATGTTCAACATAAAGCTAAACAATTGATTTGGAGTGCAAACATGGGGAGAGTGCCTTAATAATAGAGAAAGTTCAGCATGCACGTTTTGCAGTTCACTAAGTATCTCCTCAAAGCAAATGCTGCACTGATATCAGTTAGACAAAACGATATTGAGATTATAGTTCGGTGATAGAAAACAGCATTCACTTGTGAGTGCATGCTATTTTTATCGTAGTAACACATCACACGGTATTTCACATGAGCATTACAAATGCAGTTGAGGAACAAACGCCAGCTGGGGTATATTAAACATTAATACGTTAAAATATTAAGAGATTGAGGTTGTTTCAGTGGACGTGGAACCAGCACAAACGGCGTGGCATTCTCCTGGGCACGGTCGGAACTGATGACCGCATGGAACTATATTCTAGACTGGTTACGGAGGACTAAAATGAAATTGCAAGGGGATGTGAACATGGCATGACATAAGAGGAGGGAGAAATAATAATACGATTTTTTTTTTAAAAAACAAGAAAGGGAATAAGAAAAGTGAACTATAGTCACATCAAGGACCAAAATCAAAAAGGGCCACATTGAAAAATAACGGGAAAGGGAGAATAAATGGCAGAAAGACAAACTTTAAGACATTCTCCCGTAATGCATGGGACATTCAAACTAAAGTGCACGTGCAAGAACATGTAAACAGTTATGATATCGTTGGGATCATTTAGACATGCTGCAGGCTGACTAGGCATTGCATTTACACCCAGGGGTATTAATTATTTATGAATAACAGACAAAAAGGAAAATATGTTGGTGTTGCATTGCTGGTTACAAACAAAACTAGCACTAGAGAGAGGAAGGATATTAGCTCCAACTCTTTGAAATCTTTGTGGGAATGGCGAAGAAACACCAAAGGGCAACATAACACGATCGCTGGGGCACTTTATTGACCGCCAGACTGTATTGGTGAGGTTGTGGATGGTATTAAACCGTAAATTAGAGAAGTATGCGACAAGCAAACATCCGTAATTTTGGGTGTCTTTCGTCACCATATAGTTAGGGGCGATCAAATTAGTCACAACGATGTAGAGGGCAACTGCATGGGCTAGGTTTCTGGGCTATTACATTGAGGAATCAACTGGAGAACAGTCCAACATAGACTGGGTATTGTATGATGAAAAAATAATAATTGGCAATCTGGAGTTACGAGGCTTCATGGGATAAGTGCCCTGAATATAATTGAGATTTTCATTAAGGTGGAAGATAACGTAGTTGATCCTGAGAGAAGGGTACTGAATCTGAATGAAGGAAACAAAAATGGAATGATGTGCGATTTGACTACGATGGATACGGAAGCCTTATGTAAAGGCCCGATGGCAATTTAAAACATTCACAGAGCGCGTGCGTGAACTGCAATGAATTATTCATTCCTTTGAGGCGCGAACATAAAACAGAAACTATGACCAAACCATAGATTTCAAGGTACATTAGTGATATTATAAGATCAAAAGAAGCGTTATGAAAATTGTCCAGTTAAAAAAACGCACAACTGAAGACTGGGAGCATTTTAGAACTTATGAAAGGAGAACCGAGGACCTTGATTACGAAGGGGGAAGTAGAGGAGCAGATTAAATTGCAAAACTGACTGTAAAAGCTTCTGTCGATATTGGGATAAGGAATGATTCGTGAATACAAACGTAGAACACAAATGAAAATTACAGCACAGTAACAGGCCCCTGGCCCTCACAGCCTGCGCCGATCCAGATCCTTTATCTAAACCTGTCGCCTATTTTCCAAAGATCTACTACCTTCTGTTCCACACCCGTTTAAATTATGCTACCGTGTGCGCCTCAACCACCTCCGCTGGTAAAGCGTTCCAGGCACCCACCACCTTCTGCGTAAAAATCTTGCCATGCACATCTCCCTCAAACTTTTCCCTTCTCTCCTTGAAATGGGGACCCCTTGTAATTGAGCCTCCCACTCTTGGAAAACCCTTGTTGCTATCAATCTGGTCCATACCTCTCATAATTGTATAGCCCTGAATGAGGTCCCCACTCAACCTCCGTCTTTCCAACGAAAACAATCTTAATCTACTCAACCTTTCTTCATAGATAGCAACCTTCATACCAGGCAACATCCTGGTGAACCACCTCTGCACGGTCTCCAAAGCATCCACATCCTTCTGGTAATGTGGCGACCGGAACTGCACGCAGTATTCCAAATGTGGCCGAACGAAAGTTCCATACAACTGTAACATGACCTGCCGACTCTTGTACTCAATTCCCCGTGCGATGAAGGCAAGCATGCTATATGCCTTCTTGACAGCTCTATGGACATGCGTTGCCACCTTAAGAGTTCAATGGACCTGAACTCCCAGATCTATCTATACATCAATGTTTCCCAGGACTCTTCCATTGACCGTATAGTCGGCTCTTGAATTCGATATTCCAATATGCATCACCTCGCATTTGCCTGGATTGAACTCCATCTGCCATTTCTCTGCCCAACTATCCAAGCTATCTATATTTTGCTGTATTCTCTGACAGTCCTCCTCGCTATCTGCAACTCCACCAATCTTAGTATCGTCTGCAAACTTGCTAATCAGACGACCTATAACTTCGTCCAGATCATTTATGAATATCACAATCAACAGTGGTCCGAGGACGGATCACTGTGGAACCCCACTAGTCACCTTTATCCATTTGAGACACTCCCTTACATCACTAAACTCCGTCTTCTGTTGGCCAGCCACTTCTTTATCCATCTAGCTTGTAGAACCTGAACCCATTACGACTTCACTTTTTACATCAAACTGCCATGGGAAACTTTATCAAACGCCTTACTGAAGTCCAAGTATATGTCAAATGCTTCCTTTCCCTCATCAATTAACTTTGTCACTTCCTCAAAGAATCCTATTAGGTATGTAAGACATGACCTAACCTGGACAAAACCATGCTGCTTATCACTGATCGATCTATTTTCTTCCAAATGTGAATAGATCCTATCCCTCAGTATCTTCTCCAACAGTTTGCCTACCACTGACGTCAAGCCCACATGTCTATAATTCCCTGGATTGTCCATGCTACCCTTCTTAAACAAAGGGACAACTTGAGCAATTCTCCAGTCCTCCGGGACCTCATCTCTGACCAGTAATGCAACTCCTCCACCACTTTTAACTCCATATTTAACCCTTCTGAAACATCTATACTCTGGGATATCTAGTTGCCAGTCTTGCCCTTCCCTCAACCAAGTCTCAAGTCTCAGGGGCTGGTTAAGCTCACTCAGCTAAATCGCTGGTTTTTAAAGCAGACCAAGCAGGCCAGCAGCACGGTTCGATTCCCGTACTAGCCTCCCCGGACAGGCGCCGGAATGTGGCGACTAGGGGCTTTTCACAGTAACTTCATTGAAGCCTACTCATGACAATAAGCGATTTCAATTTCCAGTAATACCAATAACATCATATTCCCAGGCACTAATCCAAGCCCAAAGTTAATCTGCCTTACCTGCTACACTTCTCGCATTAAAACAAACCTCAGACCACCTGTCCCTTTGCGATCATCATCTCTTCCCTGACTACTCTTCCCCTTTGTCATATTGAGGGTATTATCTAGTACTTTACTGGCTTTATTTGCTGCTTCTTTACTGACATCTAACGTGCTAATGCGGTTCTCATCCCTTCTGCCACATTAGTTTACAATCTCCCCAACAGTGTTAGGAAAAGCACCCCTTAGGACATTGGTTGCAGTCCTGCCAAGGTGTAGACTAACAGATTTTTAATGATCCCACCGCCCCCAGAACCGGTTCCAATGTCCCAAAAATCTGTACTCCTCCCTCCTGCACCATTTCTAAAGCCACGTATTCATTCTGACTATTTTTGAATTTCTACTCTGACTCTCTCGTGACTCTAGTAGGAATCCTGAGATTACTACCTTTGAGGTCCTACTTTTTAACGTACCTCCTAACTCCCTAAATTCTGATTGTAGGGTCTCATCTCATTTTTACCAAAATGTTGGCAGTAGTTGCCTTACTGTCAGAAACATGTGTCAGTGATGTCTCAGACAGGCTACAGAGCATTCTTAAGGGGGAGGGTGAACAGCCAGTTGTCGACGTGTAGATATTCACCAAAGATATAGGTAAAAGAAACGGGATGAGGTCCCACAAGCTGAATTTAGGGAGTTGGGAGCCTAGTTTAAAAAGTCGGAACTCAGATCTAGTAACCTCAGCATTGTTAACAGAGCCACGTAGTAGTCAGAATAGAAATGAAAGGATAGGCAGGATGACTGCGTGGCTTGAGATATGGTACTGGAGGGATAGGTTCAGATTTTTGGGACATTTGGAGCGGTTCCGGGGGAGGTGGGACTACTACAAATTGCGCGATTTACACCTGGGTGGACTGGAAACCAATGTCCTTGGCTGTGCTTTTGCTAACGCTGATAGCGAGGGTTTACCCTCAGGTGGCAGGGGGGTGGGAACCAAATGAGGAGGTTGGTGGACAGTAAGGAGGTAGTAACTAAAGCCTGAAATGAACTGGACCATGAAGTCAGCGTGACTAAGGGGAAGAGTAGGCAGGGAGAAGATGATGAACGCAAAGGAACTGGCGGTCTGAGGTGCATTTGCTTTAATGCAAAAAGTTTACTAGGTGAGTCAGATGCATTTAGAGCTTGGATTAGTACCTGGGAGTATGATGTTACTGCCATTACTGAAACTTTGTCGAGGGAAGGTCATGATTGACAACTAAGTATCCCATGATATCGATGCTCCAGGCGGGATAGAGTTGGTGGTAAAAGGTAAAAAGTTGCATTACCGGTCAAAGAGGATATCACATCTGTTATGAGGAGGGTACTATGGCGGACTGGAGCAGTGAGGCGATATGGGCAGAGCACAGGAATAGGAAGGGTGCGGTACCAATGTTGGGGCTTACTATAGACCTCCCAACAGCGAGCGCGAGATAGAGGTAAAAAAATGCAAACAGATTATGGAACAATGTTGGTGCAACAGGGTGGTGGTGATTGGAGATTTTAATTTTCCCAACATTGACTGGCATACACTTAGTGTTAGAGGTATAGATAGAGCAGAATTTGTAAAGAGCATCCAGGACGGTTTTCTGGAGCAGTATGTAAATATTCCAACTCGTGAGGGGTCAATACTGGTACTGTTGATGTGGAATGAGCCCGGCAAGCTGGTTGACGTTTAGGTCGGGGATTACTTTGGGAATAGTGATCACAATTCCGTCAGTTTTATTATACTCATGGACAAAGACACGTGTGGTCCTAAAGGAAGAGTGCTAAATTGGGGGAAGGCCAACGATACGAAAATTCGGCAGGAGCTGGGGAATTTGGATTGGGAGCAGCTGTTTGAAGGTAAATCCATATTTGATATGTGGGAGGCATTGGAAAGAGAGGTTGATTAGAGTCCAGGACAGAAATGTCCCTGTGAATGTGAGGGATAGAAATGGCAAGATTAGGGAACCATGGATGACAGGTGGAATTGTGACACTAGCTCAGAAGAAGAAGGAAGCATTAATAAGGTCGAGGTGACTGCAGACAGACGAATCTTTGGAAGAATATCGGAAATGTAGGTCCAATCTGAAACGAGGAATCAATAGGACTTAAAGGGGTCATGAAATATATTTAGCAAAGAGAGTTAAGGAAAATCCCAAAGTATTTTATTCATATATAAGGTGCAAGAGGATAACTAGAGAAAGGGTATTCCCACTCAAGGGCAAAAGAGGAAAGTTATGCGTGGAGTCATAGAACATTTGTGAGGTTCTTAACGAGTACGAGAGTTAAATATCCGAGGGTATCAAACTATTCGGAAGGACAGAGTGGATGATAAGGGAGGTGGTGTAGCTCTGTTATTTAAGGATAACATCCGGGAAATAGTAAGGGATGACATCGGTGCTGTGGAGGATAAGGTTGAATCCATTTGTGTGGAAATCAGGAATAGTGAGGCAGAAATGTGACTGATAGGAGTAGTCTAAAGACCACCAAATAGTAAAATTATGGTGGGGCAGGCAATAAACAAAGAAATAAATTATGCATGTAGAAATGACACAGCAGTTATCATGGGGGATTTTAATCTACATGTCGATTGGTTTAACCAGGTCGGTCAAGGCAGCCTTGAGGAGGAGTTTATAGAATGTATCCGCGATAGTTTCCTAGAACAGTATGTAATGGAACTTACGAGGGAACAAGCGGTCCAAATCTTGTTCTGTGCAATGAGACAGGATTGATTCATGATCTCATAGTTAGGGGTCCTCTCGGAAGGAGCGATCACAATATGGTGGAATTTAAAATACAGATGGATGGTGAGATGATAACATCAAACACTAGTGTTTTGTGAGTAAACAAAGGGGATTACAATGGGATGAGAGAAGAACTAGCTAAAGTAGACTTGGGAGCAAAGACTTTAGGGTGGAATAGTTGAGGAACAGTGGAGAACCTTTCAAGCGATTTTTCACAGTGCTCAGCAGTCGTTTGTACCAACAAAGTTGAAGGAAGGTTGAAAGAGGGAAAGTCTCCCGTGGATATCTAAGGAAATAAGGGAGAGATTCAAATTGGAGGAAAAAGCATACAAAGTGGCAAAGATTACTGGGAGACGAGAGGACTGGGAAATCATTAGGGGGCAACAGAAAGCTACTAAAAAAAAACCTATAAAGAAGAGTAAGATAGATTATGAGAGTAAACTTGCTCTGAATGTAAAAACTGATAGTAAAAGTTTGTACAAACATATAAAACAAAAAAGAGTGGCCAAGGTAAATGTTGGTCCTTTAGAGGATGAGAAGAGAGTTTTAATAATGGGAGATGAGGAAATGGCTAAGGGACTGAACAGGTTTTGTGGGTCGGTCTTCACAGTGAAAGACACAAATAACATGCCAGTGACTGACATAAATGAGGCTATAACAGGTGAGGACCTTGAGAGAATTGTTATCACTAAAGAGGTAGTAATGGGCAAGCTGATGGGGCAAAGGTTGAGAAGTCTCCTGGAACTGATGGAATGCATCCAGAGTGCTAAAAGAGATGGCTAGGCAAATTGCAGATGCACTAGTGATAATTTACTAAAATTCACTAGACTCAGGGGTGGTCCCGGTGGATTAGAAATTAGTAAACGTGACACCACTGGTTAAATACGGAGGTAGGTAGAGAGCGGGTAATTATAGGCCAGTAAGCACAACTTCGGTAGCAGGGAAGATGATGGAATCTATCATCAAGGAAGATTTAGCGAGGCATCTGCATAGAAATTGTCCCATCGGGCAGACGCAGCATGGGTTCATAAAGGGCCAGTTGTGTCCAACTAATTTAGTGGAATTTTTGGGGGACATTACCAGTGCAGTAGATCACGGGGAGCCAATGGATGTGGTATATCTGGATTTCCAGAAAGCCTTTGACAACGTGTCACGCAATAGGTTGCTGCATCAGATAAAGATGCATGGCATTCAGGGCAAAGAGCATGGACAGAGGATTGGTTAAATAATAGAAAGCAAAGAGTGGGGATTAATGGTTGTTTCTCTGGTTGGCAATAGGTAGCTAGTGGTGTGTCTCAGGGATGAGTGTTGAGCTAACAGTTGTTCACAATTTACACAGATGATTTGGAGTTGGGGGACCAAGAGCAATGTGTCCAAGTTTGCAAACGACAATCAGATGAGGGGTAAAGCGAAACGTGCAGAGGATGCTGGACGTCTGCAGAGGGATTTGGTGGGTTAAGTGAATAGGCTAGGGTCTGGCAGATGGAATAAAATGCTGACAAATGTGAGGTTATCCATTTTGGCATGAATAACAGCAAACGGGATTATTATTTAAACGATAAAACATTAAAGCATGCTGCTGTACAGAGAGACCTGGGTGTGCTACTGCATGAGTGGCAAAAAGTTGGTTTGCAGGTGCAACAGGTGATTAAGAAGGCAATGGAAGTTTGTCTTTCATTGCTCGAGGGATGGCGTTTAAGAGTAGGGAGGTAATGCTGGAATTGTGTAAGGTGTTAGTGAGGCCACACCTGGAGCATTGTAGAACATAGAACAGTACAGTACAGAACAGGCCCTTCGGCCCTCGATGTTGTGCCGAGCCATGATCACCCTACTCAAATCCACGTATCCACCCTATACCCGTAACCCAACAACTCCCCCCTTAACCTTACTTTTTAGGACACTACGGGCAATTTAGCATGGCCAATCCACCTAACCCGCACATCTTTGGACTGTGGGAGGAAACCGGAGCACCCGGAGGAAACCCACGCACACACGGGGAGGACGTGCAGACTCCGCACAAACAGTGACCCAGCCGGGAATCGAACCTGGGACCCAGGAGCTGTGAAGCATTTATGCTAACCACCATGGTACCGTGCTGCCTTGTGTTCAGTTTTGGTCTCCATCCTTGAGAAAGGACGTACTGGCACTGGAGGGCGTGCAGAGCTGAAGGGGTTGGATTACGAGGAGAGGTTGAATAGACTGGGACTGTGCTCGTTGGAATTTAGAAGTATGATGGGTGATAGGAATATACAAAATTACGAAGGGAGTAGATAGGATAGATGCGGGCAGGTTGTTTCCACTGGCGTTTGAATGCAGAACAAGGGGGCATTGCATCAAAATAACGGTAAGTAGATTTAGGACTGAGTTTAGGAGGAATTTCTTCACCCAAAGGATTGTGAACCTATGGAATTCCTTGCCCAGTGAAGTAGTAGAGGCTCCTTCATTAACTGTTTTTAAGATAAAGATAGATAGTTTTTTTGAAGAATAAAGGGAGTAAGGGTTATGGTGTTCAGGCCGGAAAGTTGTGCAGAGTCCACAAAAGATCAGCCATGATCTCATTGAATGGCGGAGCAGGCTCGTGGGGCCAGATGGCCTACTCCTGCTCCTAGTTCTTATGTTCTTATGTTCTTACTTTGCATCGATATTCACCGAGGAGAGGGGCATGACGGATGTTGAGGTTGAGGATAGATGTTTGATGACTCTAGGTCAAGTCGCCATCAGGAGGGAGGATGTGTTGGTTATTCTGAAAGGCATTAAGGTGGTCAAGTCACCAGGTCCGCATGGGACCTATGCCAGTTCACGGAAGGAGGTGAGAGAGGAAATAGCTGGGGCCCCAATAGATATCTTTGCAGAATCCTTGAATACGGGTCATGTACCGGAGGACTGGAGAATTACTAATGTTGTCCCGTTGTTTATGAAGGGTAGAAGATATAATCCAGGTAATTATAGTCCGGTGAGCCTGACGTCAGTGGTAACAAGCTGTTGGAGAATATACTGAAGGATAGGATCTATTCCCATTTGGAAGAAAATGGGCTTATCAGTAGACAACATGGTTTTGTGCAGGGAAGGTTTCTCTTAGCAACTTAATAGCATTCTTTGAGGAAGTGACAACGTTGATTGATGAGGGAAGGCCTATAGATGTCATATACATGGACTTCAGTAAGGCATTTGATAGGATTCCCCATGGTAGGTTGATGGCGAAAAGAAAGTCTCATGGGGTCCAGGGTGTACTAGCCAGATGGATAAAGAACTGGCTGGGTAAGAACAGGAGGCAGAATAGTAGTGGAAGGAGTTTCTCAAAATGGATAACTGTGACCAGTGGTGTTCCACAGGGATCCGTGCTGGGCCCACTGTTGTTTGTGATATACATAAATGATCTGGAGGAAGGTATAGGTGGTCTGATTAGAAAGTTTGCAGATGACACTAAGATTGGTGGAGTAGCAGATAGTGAAGGGGACTGTCAGAGAATAAAGTAGAATATAGATAGATTGGAGAATTCTGCGGAGCAATGGCAGATGGATTTTAATCCGGGAAAATGTGTCTGATGCATGTTGGAAGATCCAATTCAAGAGTGAATTATAAGGTAAATGAAAACGCCCTGGGGAAAATTAATGTACAGTGAGATCTGGGTGTTCAGGTCCATTGTATCCTGAAGGTGGCTGCGCAGGTCGATAAAGTGGTCAAGAAGTCATACAGCATATCTCCCTTCATTGTTCAGAGTTGGCAGGTCATGTTACAGTTGAATAAGACTTTGGTTAGTCCACATTTGGAATACTGCGTACAGTTCTGGTCGCCATATTACCAGTAGGATGAGGATGATTTGGAGAAGGCGCAGAGGAGATTCACCAGAATGTTGCCTGGTATGGAGGGCGCTAGCTATGAAGAGAGGTTGAGTAGATTAGGATTATTTTCATTAAGAAGACGGAGGTTGAGGGGAGGAACCTCATTGAGGTCTACAAAATCATGAGAGGTATAGACAAGTGGAGAACGAGAAGATTTTTTCCAGAGTTGGGGACTCAATTACTTGGGTGATATACGTGGAAAGGTCGGAACGCAGAGGGTGGTGGGTGCTTGGAACGCATTGGCGCCGAAGGTGGGAGAGGCGGGCACGCTAGCGTCATTTAAGATGTATCGAGACAGATACATAAATGGGCAGGGAGGAGAGGGATACAAATCCTTAGGAAATAGGCGACATATTTAGATAGATGATCTGGATCGGCGAAGGCTGAGAGGGCCGGAGGGCCTGTTCCTGCGCTGTAATTTTGCTTTGTTCTCTTTGTTCTTTGTAATGGGAAAGAAATAAATGATGGATTAACTAAAAACACACTTTGATTCTGTCATCACATAGTAGGTCAAGGATAAAGCAGCAGAAATTCTATGGAACACGGGGTTCAGCTAGAGGGAGGAACTGAAGAACATCAGCGTTAACAAATAAACATTCTCGGGGCAGTTGGTGGAATCGAAGGTCGATAAACCCCAGGGCATGATAATCTAAATGCAATAGTACTTAAGGAATTGACTCTAGAAATATTGGATGATTTTGTTGTCATTTTCCAAGATTCAATAGACTGGGGAGAGTTTATGCGCATTAGAGGTTAGTTAATGTAACCAAAGGATTTCAAAAAGGAGATCGACAAAATAACCTGGGCATTATACCTCCATTAAAAAGATAAACTAGCAGAGCAATTGGCAAACAGCGGCAAGATCTGACAGAGTCAGCATGGATTTACGAAAGACAAATTACACCAGACAATTATACTGGAATTCATCGAGTGCGCAACTAGTCGAGTTGATGACCGGGAACTAGTGGATGCATTCTATTTATAATTTCAGAAAGCTTGCACCACGTTCCCACAGATTATCGTGTACAATTAAAGTACATGGGATTGGACTAATGAATTGAGATGGATGGAAACCTGTCCAGGAAGACGTAAAACAAAGAATAGGAATAAAGGGGTATCTTTCCAAGTGGTAGGCAGTGACAGTGTGTTACCGCAGCGCTCGAACCGCAGCTAAGATCGGTGCTGGTACCTCAGACATTCACAATGTTCAGTAACGATTTAGATGAGGAAACTGATCTAAAAATTAATATCTACAAATAATTCTGCAACTGAACAAAGCTGGGTGACAGGGTTAGCGGTGAGAATTATGGGGAGATGCTTCCGTGTGATTTGGACATGTTGAGTGAGTGGGAAAATGCATGTCTGATGCAGCAAAATATGAATGAATCTGAAGTTTTGCACATGTGTGGCAAAAACGGAACGCATATCAGTTTCTGAACGGCTATAGTTTGAGAGAAGCTAATGCACAAGTCGCCCAGTGTGTCCTCAAACAACGGTCGTTGAAAGTAAGCGTGTAGGTGCAGCAGGCAGCGAAAACAGCAAATGGCATATTGGCCTTAAAAGTAACAGCGTTGGAGAATACGAGCAGAAATGTCTTGTTGCAGTTATAAAGAGCCTTGTTGAGACCACAGCTGGAATAAAGCGCGCAGTTTGGTTTCGTTATCTGAGGAAGGATGCTCTTGCAATCGAGGGAGTGGAGCAAAGATTTCCCAGACTCATTCCATGGATTGCAGGATTATGAGGCGAGATTAATCGGGTGAGGTTTACTTTCGCTGGAGTTGTAATCTCACAGAAAGCTATAAACTTCGAAGATGACTCGCCAGCGTAGATGCAGGACGGAGGCTCCTGATGTCGCGAGGAGTCCAGATCCAGGAATCACAATATGAGGAGACGAGGTATCCCCGTATTTGGGACTGAGATGCGCGAAATAAATCTTCATCAGAGTGTGTTGAAAATGTCGAATTTTCTACAACTGAAAACAATGTGTTCAAGGAGCAGGCAGATAAAGCACTTGGGTCGAAAGGGATCAAATCATATAGCGTTATGCGGGAACAGGTTACAAAGTTTTATAATTGTCCATGAGCATAACGATTGGCGGACCAGGCTTGAAGTGACACATGTCCAAATCGTGCTCCTTTTTTCTATGCTTATATTTCTATTCTCCTCAAGGAGGCAGCCTAAGCTTTGCACAAAGCATCAGTCTTAAAAACAATATGAAAAGAGGAAGGGTTGGACGTATGATGAAGTTTGATCACCAATCCAATGATGGATTGATTATGATTGAAACTGACCAGAATGGAAGGAACGCTGAGATCCGTGTGATTAGTAGATTAATGACATAATCGGTATTGTCACAAGTAGGCTTACATTAACACGGCAATTAAATTACTGTGAAAAGTCCCTAATCAGCACATTCCAGCGCCTGTTCGGGTACACGTAGGGAGAATTCTGAATGTCCAAATTACTTTACAACAAGTCGTCAGGAATTGTAGCAGGAAACTGGAACACCCAGAGGAAACCCATGCAGACACGTGAGGAACGTGCAGACTCAGCACGGACAGTGGCCCAAGCCGGTAATCGAACCTGGGAGCCTGGCACTTTGAAGAGCAGTGCTAATCATTGTGCTGCCGTGCAGCCCGATGTCTAACGATGTCAAGTTTCTAGGAACAGAAACACACAAAATAAGAGCAGAAATAAACTATTCGGAGCAATGTGCCTCCATCGCCATTCATTAGGATCGTGGCTAATTCCGTACCTCAATGCCATGCTCGAGTTCTCACCCCATAAACATTGAGCATTTAGTGCCTAAAGGTCGATTGATTCATTTATTTTTTTTATCAACTTAGAGTCCCCAATTATTTTTTTCCAATTAAGGGGCAATTTACCATGGCCAATCCACCTACCCTGCACAGCTTTGGGTTGTGGGGGTGAAACCCACGCAGACACGGGGAGAATGTGAAAACTCCACACGGACAGTGACCCAGGTCCGGGATTCAAACCCGGGTCCTCAGCGCCGTAGACAGCAATGCTAACCACGATAGATTCATTTCTTCGGCGCATGCAGTAATAGACCATAGAACGATACAGCGCAGTACAGGCCCTTCGGCCCTCGATGTTGCACCGACATGGAAAAAATCAAAAGGCCATCTAACCGACACTATGCCCTTATTATCCATATGCTTATCCAATAAATTTTTTAATGCCCTCAATGTTGGCGTGTTCACTACTGTTGCAGGTGGGGCATTCCACGGCCTCACCACTCTTTGCGTAAAAAACCCACCTCTGACCTCTGTCCTATATCTATTACCCCTCAATTTAAGGCTATGTCCCCTCGTGCTAGCCACCTCCATCCGCGGGAGAAGGCTCTCGCTGTCCACCCTATCTAACCCTCTGATCATTTTGTATGCCTCTATTAAGTCACCTCTTAACCTTCTTCTCTCAAACGAAAACAACCTCAAGTACATCAGCCTTTCCTCATAAGATTTTCCCTCCATACCAGACAACATCCTGGTAAATCTCCTCTGCACCCGTTCCAAAGCTTCCACGTCCTTCCTATAATGAGGCGACCAGAACTGTACGCAATACTCCAAATGCGGCCGTACTAGAGTTTTGTACAACTGCAACATGACCTCATGGCTCCGGAACTCAATCCCTCTACCAATAAAGGCCAACACACCATAGGCCTTCTTCACAACCCTATCAACCTGGGTGGCAACTTTCAGGGATCTATGTACATGGACACCGAGATCCCTCTGCTCATCCACACTACCAAGAATTTTACCATTAGCCAAATATTCCGCATTTCTGTTATTCTTTCCAAAGTGAATCACCTCACACTTCTCCACATTAAACTCCATTTGCCACCTCTCAGCCCAGCTCTGCAGCTTATCTATGTCCCTCTGTAACCTGCAACATCCTTCCGCACTGTCTACAACTCCACCGACTTTAGTGTCGTCTGCAAATTTACTCACCCATCCTTCTGCGCCCTCCTCTAGGTCATTTATAAAAATGACAAACAGCAACGGCCCCAGAACAGATCCTTGTGGTACGCCACTCGTAACTGAACTCCATTCTGAACATTTCCCATCAACTACCACTCTCTGTCTTCTTTCAACTAGCCAATTTCTGATCCACATCTCTAAATCACCCTCAATCCCCAGCCTCCGTATTTTCTGCAATAGACGACCGTGGGTAACCTTATCAAACGCTTTACTGAAATCCATATACACCACATCAACTGCTCTACCCTCGTCTACCTGTTCAGTCACCTTCTCAAAGAACTCGATAAGGTTTGTGAGGCATGACCTACCCTTCACAAAACCATGCTGACTGTCCCTAATCATATTATTCCTATCTAGATGATTATAAATCGTATCTTTTATAATCCTCTCCAAGACTTTACCCACCACAGACGTTAGGCTCTCCGGCCTATAGTTACCGGGGTTATCTCTACTCCCCTTCTTGAACAAAGGGACCACATTTGCTATCCTCCAGTCCTCTGGCACTATTCCTGTAGCCAATGATGACCTAAAAATCAAAGCCAAAGGCTCAGCAATCTCTTTCCTGGCTTCCCAGAGAATCCTTGGATAAATCCCATCCGGCCCCGGGGACTTATCTCTTTTCACCTTGTCCAGAATTGCCAACACTTCTTCCCTACGCACCTCAATGCCATCTATTCTAATAGCCTGGGTCTCAGCATTCTCCTCCAAAATATTATCTTTTTCTTGAGTGAATACTGACGAAAAGTATTCATTTAGTATCTCGCTTATCACCTCAGCGTCCACACAGAACTACTCACCACTGTCCTTGACTGGCCCTACTCTTACCCTAGTCATTCTTTTATTCCTGACATACCTATAGAAAGCTTTTGGGTTTTCCTTGATCCTACCTGCCAAAGACTTCTCATGTCCCCTCCTTGCTCGTCTCAGCTCTCTCTTTAGATCCTACCACGCTTCCTTGTAACTATCAAGCGCCCCAACTGAAACTTCACGCCTCATCTTCACATAGGCCTCCTTCTTCCTCTTAACAAGAGATTCCACTTCTTTGGTAAACCACGGTTCCCTCGCTCGACCCCTTCCTCCCTGCCTGACTGGTACGTACTTATCAAGAACATGCAATAGCTGTTTCTTGAACAAGCTCCACATATCCAGTGTGCCCAACCCTTGCAGCCTACTTCTCCAACCAACACATCCTAAGTCATGTCTAATGGCATCATAATTGCCCTTCTCCCAGCTATAACTCTTGCCCTGCGGGGTATACTTATCCCTTTCCATCACTAACGTAAAGGTCACCGAATTGTGGTCACTGTTTCCAAAGTGCTCACCTACCTCCAGATCTAACACCTGGCCTGGTTCATTACCCAAAACCAAATCCAATGTGGCCTCGCCTCTTGTTGGCCTGTCAACATATTGTGTCAGGAAACCCTCTTGCACACATTGTACAAAGAATGACCCATCTAATGTACTCGAACTATATCTTTTCCAGTCAATATTTGGAAAGTTAAAGTCTCCCATAACAACTACCCTGTTACTTTCGCTCTTTTCCAGAATCATCTTCGCCATCCTTTCCTCTACATCCCTAGAACTATTAGGGTAGAACTATCACAGTTGGGTACGCTACAGAACTCTTTAGATTTACTGCCCGTTGAGTGCAGAAACGTTTCCACATCAATATTAAATAGCCGACACGTAATATGAGGCCGTTGCCCATTGTTCTAGACCCAACCCTTCCTACCCAGTCTGAGGAAGCGTCATCCCTGCATCCAGTCTGGCAAGTATTTTCAAAATTATATGAGTTGCAATCGCAACCGCCGCATAACGCCACTATTGACTCAATGTCTCATCAGACGATAATATTGACATCAAATGAATCAGTCTAGTGAACCTACCCTGCACTCCTTCAAAGGCATGTGTATCCATTCTTAGGTAAGGAGACCAAAACAACACGTGATGTCTATAGAAAACACTTTACAGCTGCAGTAAGACATCTTTGCTGCTGTACTCAAATCATCTTGAAATGAAGGCAAACATTCCTTGCTATCTGCTTAATGCACCGACGTGTTTACTTCCATTAACTTGTCTACGGAGTCACCCAGGTCCCTCAGCAACTCAACACTTTTCCAAACATTCGCCACTGAAAGCGATCAGCATTTACACGGCGTCTGGCATACCTCCTGCCTCCCGAAACCCAGTCCATCAGCTTCTAGGCTGACAAGAGGAGTGTGATTGGATGCTGCCCTCCTGCCTGGATGAGTGCAGCTCAAACACCACTCAAGAAACTCAACATCATCCACTTCAAATCAGACGATTTATTTGGCCCCCATTCAACAAATAATCACTTCCTCCACCACCGACGCACAGAAACAGCTGTGTGTATCATCTACAAGATGCACGGCAGAAGCCCACCCATGTTACTTTTGCAGAACATTCAAAACAGACTACGACTCTCAACGGAAAATACAAGGGCAGAATATACATGGGAACACCACCACTTGGATGTTTCATTCCAAGTCGCTCATCTGACATTGAACGATATCACATTCCCTTCACTGTCATTGGGGCATCACCATGGAAGCCCCTCCCCAATAGCATTGTGGTATGCCGGCGCCAGAGGTTCTCCACCGTTCCAAGAAGGCAGTTTCTCACCGCATTCACAAGGTATTTGATGGATGGGCAAAAATTGCTGGCCGAGTCAGCGAAACCCACAACCACCAAAAAGCAATAGTAATGAAAATACAATCAACCACTCTGCTTTTCGAACCAATGTGGCCTATTTCCCACGTTTCCACGTCATATAGCATCTGCCTTGTATTTTGCAACTCACTAATGTTGTTTCATCAGCTTCAAGTATCTTTTATCTTGCTCACCGCTCACAATGATGCATCGAAGGAGCAAGGCTAAACCTGTGTCACTGCCTGACACAGATCGTCGGCCGCTCATTTCCAAATCTAAGTATGAGTTTTATTACAGAACCGAACGTTGCCTCTGAGCATCTTCCTGGCACATCACACTTTCCTCTCCATAAGCTGCATGCTGTCGGAAAATCTATCATCTGTATTCTAATTGTATCTGCATAACCTACACCATATTGACTGCTGTGGTTGAAGGCAACCTACCATCACCAACTCATTGGCATTTATGACTGGCAGAAAATGTTCGTCTAGAGAGTGCAGCCTACATCCCGAGAAGGACTAAGAAAAAATCTTCACACCAAAGCACGCTCACTGATCTGCCAGGTGCGCGATAAAACAGGTAAGTCCCCGTAAATCAAAAATGTTAATCCAGTTGCCTCACACATACAAACTCTATCGTCCTGCAAACATTGTCGATATCTTAAATTATTCAAACTTGCTGGTCTGGGCATCCTTAAATATATTGTTCCCAAACTTTGTAGCTATGTCCTTTGCTGTGAACAACGAACAAAGAAAGTACAGCACAGGAAGGGGTGCTTCGGCCGTCCAAGCCTGTGCCGATCATGATGCCATAACTGAAAAAAATACCTTCTGCTCTTACTCTGTCCGTATCCCTCTATTTTCTTCTTATTTGTGCACCCATCCAGATTCCTCTTTAATGTTGATAATGTGCCTGCCTTCACTACATATTCTGACAGCGCGTTCCAGGCACCCAGCACTCTGCGTCAAAAATCTATCCCGCACATCTGCCTTGAACCTGTGTCCCCTTGTAATGGACACATGCTGCCTTGGAAAAACCTTCTGACTATCCATCCCATCTATGCCTCTAATGATTTTGTAGACCTCTATCTTGTCTCCTCTCAACCTCCATCGTTCCAGTGAATAATCCTAGTTCATTCAACTTCTCCTCGTGGTTAACATCCTCGAGAGCAGGCGACATTCTGGTGAAGCTTCTTTGCACTCTCTTCAAAGCTTTTACGACATTCTGAAAATGTGGTGACCAGAACTGCACGCAATACTCCAAATGCGGCCTACGCAAAGTTTTATATATCTGCAATATGATTTCCAAACTCCTGTACTCAGGGCACCATCTGAGAAGGCAAACATGCCACAAACTTTCTTAATCGCTTTGCCTATCTGTTTGCCACTTTTAGGGAACTGTGGACCTGCAAGCCCATATCCCTCTGCATGTTACTGTCCCTAAGGGTGCTGCCATTACAGTATAATTGATACATAAATTGGATCCTCCAAAATACATCACTTCGCAATTGTCCCGGTTAAACTCCATCTGCCATTTATGAATTATGTATCTAAGTCTCCAATCTATTTAAATCATGTTGTATTCTCTAACAATCATCGCCACCATCAGAAACTCCGCGAATCAACCTGCCATCCGCACAATTACTAATCATACCACCCATATTTTCCTCCAGATCATTTATATGTACGAGGAGCAACATGTTTTCAAAACATTAAATTCCGGATTTTCGATTATGAAGTACTCCCCCGCTATCGTTATTCATCCTTGACGAAGATGCAGTAACAACAAAGAACAAATAAAATTACAGCACAGGAACAGGCCCTTCGGCCTTCCCAGCCTGCGCCGATCCAGATCCTCTATCTAAACCTGTCGCCTATTTTCCAACGATCTACTTCCCTCTGTTCCCCACCCGTTCATACGTATTTCCAGATGTATCTTAAATGATGCTATCGTGGCCAGCTATACCACCTCCGCTGGTAAAGCGTTCCAGGCACCCACCACCCTCTGCATAAAAAGGTTTCCACGCACATCTCCCTTAAACTTCCCCCCTCTCACCTTGAAATCGTGACCCCTTGTAATTGACACCTCCACTCTTGGAAAAAGCTTGTTGCTATCCACACCGTCCATACCTCTCATAATTTTGTAGACCTCAATCGGGTGCACCAACAACCTCCGTATTTCCATAGATAACAATCCGAATCTACTCAACCTTTCCTCATAGCTAGCACCCTCCATGCCAGGTAACATCCTCGTGAACCTCATCTGCACCTTATCTAAAGCAGCCACTTCCTTCTGGTAATGTGGCGACCAGAACTGCACGCAGTATTCCAAATGTGGCCTAAACAAAGTCCAATACAACTGTAACATGTCATGCCGATACTTGTACTCAATACCCTGTCCGATGAAGGCAAGCATGCTTTATGCCTTCTTGACCACTCTATCGACCTGCTTTGCCACCTTCAGGGTACAATGGACCTGAACACCCAGATCACGCTGCACAATAATTTACCCCAGGACTCTTCCATTGACCGTATAGTCCGCTCTTGAATTAGATCTTCCAAAATGCATCACCTCGCATTTGCCTGGATTGAACTCCATCTGCCATTTCTCTGCCCAACTCCCCAAGGTATCTATATTTTGCTGTATTCACTGTACCATCCCTTCCACCACTGCTCTCTGTCTCCTGTTGCCGAGCTAGTTCTTTATCCATCTACTTAGTACAACCTGAAACCCGTACGACTTCACTTCTTACGTCAACCTGCCATGGGAAACTTTATCAAATGCCTTACTGAACTCCATGTATGTGCCCTCTACAACCCTTCCCTCAACAATTAACATTGTCACTTCCTCAAATAATTCTATTAGGCTTGTAAGACATGATCTTCCCTGCACAAAACCATGCTGCCTATCACTGATAAGTCTATATTCTTTCAACTGTGAATATATCATATCCCTCATTATCTTCTCCAACAGTTTGCCTACCACTGACATCAATCTCACATGTCTATAATTCACTGGATTGCCACCCCTAACCTCCTTCTACAAAGGGACAACATTAGCAATTTGTCCAGTCCTCCAGGGCCTCACCCGTGCTCAATGATGCTGCAAATATATCTGTTAAGGCCCCTGCTATTTCGCCCCTTGCTTCCCTCAGTAAACTGGGATAGATACCATCCGGTCCTGGGGACCTTCCCACCATAATGCCTTTCAGAATACCAAAAACTTCCCCTTCCTTATGCCGACTTGACCTAGAGTATTTAAACATCCATCCCTGCCTCATCATCTGTCATTTCGCTCTCCTTGGTGAATACCGATGCAAAGTACTCATTGAGAATCTCACACATTTCCTCTGACTCCAAGCATAATTTCCCTCTTTTGTCTTCGAGTGGGCCAATCCTTTCTCGGGTTACCCTCTTGCTCCTTATATACGAATAAAAGGCTTTGGGATTTTCCCTAACCATGTTCGGAAAATATATTTCATGACCCCTTTTGGCCCTCTTTATTGCGCGTTTGATATTTGCCCTACTTTCTAGATATTACTCCAAAGCTTCATCAGTTTTAAGTCGCCTCGATCTTATGTATGCTTCCTGTTTCATTTTAACTAGTTTCACAATTGCACCAGTCATCCATGGTTCCTTGATCTTGCCATTTCTATCCCGCATTTTCACAGGGACATGTCTGTCCTGCACTCTAATCAACCTTTCCTCCATAGACTCCCACATTTCAAATGTGGATTTACCCTTAAACAGCTGCTCCCAATCCACATTCCCAAGCTCCTGCCGAATTTTGTTATACATGGCCTTTCCCCAATTTAGCACTCTTCCTTTTGGACCACTCTCGTCTTTGTCCATGAGTATCCTAGAACTGACGGAATTGTGATCACTATTCCCAAAGTAATCACCGAGTGAAACTTCAACCACCTGGCCGGAATCATTCCCCATTACCAGGTCGAGTATAGTCCCTTTCCGAGTTGGACTATTTACATACTGCTCTAAAAATCTCTCCTTGATGCTTCTTACAAATTGTGCTCCATCTACCCCTCCAACACTAGACGAGACCCATTCAATGTTGTGAAAGTTAACGTCTCCCATGACAACCACGCTTTTGCTCCTACATTGTTCGATAATCTGTCTGCACATTTGTACCTCTACTTAACACTCCCTTTTGGGAGGCCTGTAGTAAAGTCATAACAATGTTACTGCACCCTTCCCATTTGTTAGCTCTACCCATATTGTCTCAGTGCTCGAATCCTCAATCGTGCCCTCCTTAATCACAGCTGTGATATCATCTCTGAGTAGTAATGCGACTCCTCCACCCCATTTAACTCCGTCTCTATCCCTCCAGAAGCGTCTTTACCCTGGGATATTTAGTTTCCAGTCTTGCCCTTCCCTCAACCAAATCTCAGTAATACCAATAAAATCATATTCCAGGTACTAATAGCAGCCCTAAATTAACCTGCCTTACCTGCTCCACATCTCGCATTAAAACAAATGCACCTCAGACTCCTGTCCCTTTGCGTTCGTCATCTCTTTCCTGTCTACACTTCCCCTTAGTCACATTGAGTTTATTATCTGGTACCTTACTGGCTTTATTTGCTGCCTCTTTACTGACCTCTAACTTCCCAATCTGATTCCCATCCCCCTGCCACATTAGTTTAAAACCTCCCCAACAGTGTTAGCAAATGCACCCCCTAGGACATTGGTTCTAGTCCCGCCCAGGTGTAGACGATCCGATTTGTAATGGTCCCACCGCTCCCAGAACCGGTTCCAATACAGCCAAAAATCTGAACCCCTCCCTCCTGCACCATCTCTCAATCCACTTATTCATCCCGACTATTCTTGAATTTCTACTCTGACTGTCTCGTGGCACTGGTGGAAATCCTAAGATTACTGCCTTTGAGGTCTTACTTTTTATCTTATCTCCTAACTCCCTACATTCTGATTGTCGGACCTCATTCCGTTTTTTACCTATATCGTTGGTGACTATATGGACCACGACAACTGGCTATTCACCCTCCCCCTTCAGTATGTCCTGCAGCCGATCTGAGACATCACTGACCCGTGCACAAGCTAGGCAATATACCATTCGGGAGTCCCGTTTTCGACCACAGAAACGCCTGTCTACTCCCCTTACGATTGAATCCCCTATGACAATAGCCCTGCCTGTCTTTTTACCGCCCTTCTGTGCAGCAGAGACAGCCACGGCGCCATGAGCCTGGCTACTACTGCCTTCCACTGGTGAGTCATCTCCCCCAACAGTATCGAAAACGGTATACCTGTTTTGGGGGGAGATGACCGCAGGGGACATGTGCACTGCCTTCCTGCACATTTTCTGCCTTTTGGTCACCCATTCCCTGTCTCCCTCACCAATTCTAATCTGCAGTGTGACTAACTCACTGAACGTGCTATTGACGACCTGCTCTGCATCGTGGATGCTCCTAAGTGAGTCCATGCGCAGATCCAGAGCCGTCATGTGGTCTAACACGACCTGCAGCAGGACACATGTCCCGCACATGAAGGAGTCAGGGACATCGTCCACGTCCCTGAACTCCCACATTGAGCACAAGGAGCATAGGGCAGCAGGGTAGCATGGTGGTTAGCATAAATGCTTCACAGCTCCAGGGTCCCAGGTTCGATTCCCGGTTGGGTCACTGTCTGTGTGGAGTCTGCGCGTCCTCCCCCTGTGTGCGTGGGTTTCCTCCGGGTGCTCCGGTTTCCTCCCACAGTCCAAAGATGTGCGGGTTAGGTGGATTGGCCATGCTAAATTGCCCGTAGTGTCCTAATAAAAGTAAGGTTAAGGGGGGGGGGGGGTTGTTGGGTTACGGGTATAGGGTGGATACGTGGGTTTGAGTAGGGTGATCATGGCTCGGCAAAACATTGAGGGCCGAAGGGCCTGTTCTGTGCTGTACTGTTCAAATAAAAATTAAAAAAATAACACGGGTCTAGGATCTCCTGCCATTTTTTAACTTTACCTTAACTGATTACAAATACAATATCAAATAATGAATCAGTCAAAGGAATAAGGATTTTACTTACCAATCACAATACTTACCAACACACGTAGAGTTAAATTTCTCCCAGCAACTGGTAATTGGAGCACTTTCCTTACCAGCCAATCAGGTCACTGCTTTGCTGTGATGTCACTCTTCAAGGTAAGTTTTTTAAGTTTTTAAAGAGGTAAACTTATCTTCCCGACAGACCCCTGGCCACTACTCCCGCCGAGAATTTGAAGGCCGCTGCTCCTTATCACCACAGTCTTTTTTTTTGGTTGGAAGAGGAGGGCAGGTGGGAGACACGACATGTGTCGTGTCTCGGGTTCAGCCGCTGCCCAAATATATCAGTTCACTCACCTTCCCAGAGCGCAATTCGACCGCTCCAAGTCAGCTCCTCCCACTCACCGCTCCTGTGAGGTAAGTTTTTTAAATGGGAAGCTTACCTTCCCAACAGTCCCCCGGTTACTGCTCTCGCTGCTGCCGCTGAAAAATTATCCGTGCTCTTTAATCGCCGCTGTCTCTCTGCGCTCTTTAATGAAATCTCACCCCTGACTCCCCGCTCTTTAATGACGTCTCGCCCTGTCTCTCTGCCCTCTTTAATGAAGTCTCGCCCCTGTCTCTCCGCTGTTTAATGAAGTCTCCCCCCTGTCTCTCCACGCTCTTTAATGAAGTTTCGCCCCTGTCTTTCCGCGCTCATCAATTAATTCTGGCCGTTGTCTTTCCACGCTCTTTAATAAAGTCTCGTCCCTGTCTCTCCGCGCTCTTTAATTAATTCTCGCCGTTGTCTCTCCGCTCTTTAATGAAGTCTCTCCCCTGTCGCTCCGCTCCATTTAATGAAGTCTCACCCCTGTCTCTCCGCTCTTTAATTAAGTCTCACCCCTTCTCTCTGCTCTTTAATGAAGTCTCGCCCCTGCCTCTCCCATCCGTTCAAATGTTCTCCTCCCTGTGTCAATTTCCATTAACAATTTGCTGGGCCATTGTTTTAGTTTGGCAACGCTTTATTTGAGAAATGTTACTAACTGCTTTTTCTTGGTAGCGCTACACAAACACCCATTCTTGTGCTGTGTAGGCTGCTCGTGAAGTTCGGAGGATTACGGTGCGGGAGGGCATACCAGGAGCAAATCGAGGTATGCCTAAAAATCGACTGCCAACTTTGTAAAGCGGCAAAACAGGTCTTCTTGCATGCTAAACAGCGGAAGCAGCACGCATGAGACAAACCTACACTATCCACCGTCTGTATGTCAAATGTAAGCTCTGCAATACTGCAAATGCAGCTGACTCGTGGTGCACAAGTAAAGTAGAAGCTGGAAGAGAGACTCGACAAATATCGCCATCCTCCATGATGATGGGGCCCTGCATATCATTGCAAAAATGAAGCTGAAATATTCGAAATATTCAGCCAGAATTGCAGAGTGAATGATCGATCTCAGCTTCCTCCGGAGGTTTCCAGCGTCAAATATTTCAGTAGTCAGTCAATTCAGTTCACTCCACGTAAAGCAAGTAATGGCAGAAGGCACGAGGAACTGAAAAAGCTATGTACTCTGACAATATCCACCAATAGGACTGATGACCTCTGCTCCAGACCGTATCTGTTCTAGTGAGCCATAACATTGGCAACTATCGAGCAATGTGGAAAAATTGCCCGGGCATTTAGCCTACACAGGAACCTGGATTACTCCAACGAAGCCAAATTCCTTCCCAACGATCTCCTGTTAATCATTAGTGGAGTGATGGACGTCATCATGAATATCGCTTCAAACAGCACTTAACAAGCAATACTCTGCTCAAGGTAATGAAGCTTCCATTTTCCAGATTCATTCAGCTCCTGGCCTCAGTACAGCCTAGGTTCAGACCTAGTGATGTAAGAGTAACTGTCTTTGACATCAAAACTGCACTTGATCAAGTATGGCAGACAGGACTCGAACAAAACTGGAATCAATGGGAATAAGAGGGAAATGTTCTGTTTGTTTGAGTGAAAACCAGCACAAAGGATGATGGGTGTTGTGGTTGGGGTTGAATTATTTTATTTGAGGACATCACGGCAAGAGTTCACAGAATCACAACAGTGCATTAGGAGGCCATTTAGCATGCGAATGTGCAGCAACTAGTCGAAAGGGCAACCTCAGACTGCCCCCCGCCGCATCCCCATAACGCCATTTACCCTGCACATTTATGTACTGTGGAGTAAAAGCGGAGCACTGGGGGGACACCAAAAGCAGAGACAGGGAGAACATCAAACACCATACAGGTGATCACCCAAGGGCAAAATCTGACGGAGATCTTTGGCGCTGTGATGTAGCAGTGCTTATCATCCTGACACTGTGCCACCGTGCGACCTTTCAGGTTAGTGTGCTCGGCACAGCTGCATCATCTATTACCATCGTTTCACAGCAAGGCTAGAAGTGGAAATGATCACAAATTACTGCACAATGTTGCCTATCACTCACGATTCCTCGGACACTGAGGCAGTCCATAGATACGTAGAAGATACGAGCCGGAGGAGGCATTTTGGCCCTTCAAGCCTATTCCGCCATGTATTAAGATCGTGAGTGATCATCCAACTCAAAAGCCTAATCATTTTTTCTCCCATAGCATTTGATCCCATTCTCCCCAAGTTATATATCTACCTGGAACATAGAACACAGAATATACAGTGCAGAAGGAGACCATTCTGCCCATCAAATCTGCACCGATCCACTTTAAGCACTCACTTCAACCCTATCCCCGTAATCAAGTAACCACTCCTAAGCGTTTTGGCACTAAGGCCAATTTCTCGTGGCTTATCCACCTAATATTTACTTATTTGGAGTGTGGGAGAAAACCGGCGCACCCGGAGGAAACCCACGCAGACACAGGGAGAATGTGCAGACTCCGTACAGACAGTGACTCAGCGGGAAATCGAACCTGGGACCCTGGCGTGGTGAAGCCACTATGCTAACCACTTGTGCTACCGTGCTGCTCCTTGAATATATTAAAGAGCCGGCTCTTGAATATATTCAATGTTTTAGCATCAACTACCACCTGTGGCATTGAATTCCTCAGGCACACCACTCTTTGAGCGAAGAGATTTCTCCTTACATCTGTCCGAAACGGTTCACCCTGAATCCTCAGTATGTGACTCCTGGTTCTGGACACACCCAACATTGGAAACATCTTCCGTGGATCTACCCTGCCTAGTCCCGTTAAAAACGTATAAGTCTCTTTGAGATACTCGCTCATTGTTGTAAACTCCAGCGAGAGCAATCACAACCTAGTGAATCTCTCCAAGTATGACAGTCCCGCCAACCCTGTAATCTGTCTGGTAAACTTTCGCCTTCCTCAGAGAAGGCGACTAAAACGGCACACAGTTCTCCAGGTGTGGCCTCAGAAAGGATTGATTTGGTTTGGATTTGTTTATTGTCACGTGTAGCGAGGTACAGTGAAAAGTATTTTTCTGCAAGCAGCTCAACAGATCATTCAGTACATGGGAAGAAAAGGGAATTAAACAGAATTCAAGAAAATACATGGGAATACATAATAGGACAACACAATATTTACAATGTACGACATAAGCATTGGCATCGGATGAAGCAGACATAGGTGTAGTGTTAATGAGGTCAGTCCATAAGAGGGTCATTTAGGTGTCTGGTGACAGTGGGGAAGAAGCTGTTTTTGAGTCTGTTCGTCCGTGTTCTCAGACTTCTGAATCTCCTGCCCGATGGAAGAAGTTGGAAAAGTGAGTAAGCCGGGTGGGAGGGATCCTTGATTATTCTGCCTGCTTTCCCCCGGCAGCGGGAGGTGCAGATTGAATCAATGGATGGGAGGCAGGTTCGTGTGATGGATTGGGCGGTATTCACGACTCTCTGAAGTTCCTTGCGGTCCAGGGCCGAGCAGTTGCCATACCAGGCTGTGCTGCAGCCCGATAGGATGCTCTCGATAGTGCATCTGTAAAAGTTGGTAAGGGTTAATGTGGACATGCCGAATTTCCTTAGTTTCCTGAGGAAGTAAAGGCGCTGTTGTGCTTTCTTGGTGATAGCGTCGACATGAGTGGACCAGGATAGATTTTTGGTGATGTGCACCCCTAGGACTTTGAAACTGCTCACCATCTCTACCACGGCTCCGTTGATGCTGACAGGGGTGTGTACAATACTTTGCTTCCTGAAGTCGATGACCAGCTCTTTAGTTTTGCTGGCATTAAATGACAGATTGTTGTCGCTGCACCACTCCACACGGTTCTCTATCTCCCTCCTGTATTCGGACTCGTCATTATTAAACATCCGGCCCACTATGGTCGTATCGTCAGCAAACTTGTAGATGGAGTTGGAACCAAGTTTTGCCATGCAGTCGTGTGTGTACAGAGAGTAGAGTAGGGGGCTAAGTACGCAGCCTTGCGGGTCACCGGTATTGAGGACTATTGTGGAGGAGGTGTTGGTGTTCATTCTTACCGACTGTGGTCTGTTGGTCAGAAAGTCAAGGATCCAGTTGCAGAGTGGAGAGCCAAGTCCTAGGTTTTGGAGCTTTGATATGAGCTTGGCTGGGATTATGGTGTTGAAGACGGAGCAGTAGTCAATAAATAGGACTCTGATGTAGGAGTCCTTGTTTTCGAGATGCGCTCGGGATGAGTGTAGGGCCAGTGAAATGGCATCTGATGTGGACCGGTTGCGACGGTATGTGGATTGAAGTGGGTCAAAGCGTTCCGGGAGTATGGAGGTGATGTGCTTCATGATCAGCCTCTCGAAGCACTTCATTACAACTGACGTCAGGGCCACCAGGCGGTAGTCATTGAGGCACGTTGCCTGGTTCTTCATTGGTACAGGTATGATGGTGGTCTTCTTGAAGCAGGTGGGGACCTCGGAGTCGAGTAGGGATAGGTTAAAGATGTCTGTGAAAACCTCTGCCAGCTGGTCCGCGCAGGCTCTGAGTGCACGACCAGGGATCCCGTCCTGGCCCATCGCCTTCCGTGGGTTCACTTTCAGGAAGGCAGATCTGACTTCGGAAACTGTGATGGTGGGTATGTGTGAATTATGGGTTGCTGGGGCACTCGATAGCGGATTGTTGGTACCTGCTCAAACCGAGCATAGAATGCATTAAGTTCATCGGGGAGGCGTGCACTGCTGCCAGAGATACTGCTCGGATTCACTTTGTAGCCCGTTATGTTGCTTCGTCCTTGCCACAACCGCCGAGAGTCTGTCTGTGACTCTAGCTTAGTTTGTTATTCTCTCTTGGCATCTCGGATGGCTTTGCGGAGGTCGTACCTGGATTTCATGTATAGGACAGTGTCGTCTGCCTTGAACACCTCAGATCTGTCCTTCAGTAGGGAGTCAATCTCACGGTTGAGCCATGGTTTCCAGTTGGGGAACGTATGTACTGCTTTCTTTGGCACGCAGTCGACCACACATTTGCTGATGAAGTCTGTGACGGTGGTGACATACTCATTTAAGTCAGTTGCTGAGTTCTTAAATATGGACCAGTCCACTGTCTCCAAGCAGTCACGTAAGAGCTCTTCTGTCTCCTCGGACCAGCACTGTACAACCTTCTTAGCTGGATTCTCCCACTTGAGTTTCTGCTTGTAAACCAGGAGAAAGAGCACAATCTTATGGTCTGATTTCCCAAAGTGCGGGCGGGGGATGGAGCGGTAGGCGCCCTTGATTTTTGAGTAGCAGTGGTCAAGAGTGTTGTCACCCCTGGTGGTACAGGAGATGTGCTGGTGGAATTTTGGCAGTACACTCTTGAGGTTGGCTTTGTTGAAGTCTCCGGCCACAATGAACAGGGCCTCCGGGTGTTCTGTTTCATCGTTGTTTATGACTGTGTAAAGTTCATCCAACGCCTTCCTCACTTCTGCCTGGGGTGGGATGTAGACCGCTGTGATAATGGCTGAAGTGAACTCACGTGGAAGATAGTATGGGCGGCACTTTCCGGTCAAGTATTCCAGGTCTGGGGAGCAGTAGGTCGCCAGGGTCACCACATCCAAGCACCAGGAGGAGTTGATGAGGAGGCAAACCCCTCCACCCTTCGCTTTGCCTGAAGATGCCATGCGGTCCGCCCGGTGAATAGAGAAGCCTTCAGGTTGTATGGCACAGTCCGGTGAGGCAGGGGTGATCCATGTCTCTGTCAAACAGAGCACACAGCAGTCTCTTACTTCCATCTGAGAGGTAAGTCTGGCGTCAAGTTCATCCAGCTTGTTTTCAATCGCTTGGACGTTTGCCAGGAGTATGCTAGGGAGAGGGGTCTTGAAACCACGTTCCTGCGGTCTAACCTGCAGACCGCTGCATTTCCCTCGCTTTCTCGGTCAGCGGCTGCTGCTGGATGATCCTGGGATCCGATGGGAGAAGTCCGCCCTTGTGGAAGGTAGGTAGTTGCATCTGGCGGGGTCCAGGGCACTGGCGGTGTCCAGGGCGCTAGCGAGGTCC
The DNA here is from genome assembly GCF_902713615.1 of Scyliorhinus canicula. Lineage (NCBI taxonomy): Eukaryota > Metazoa > Chordata > Chondrichthyes > Carcharhiniformes > Scyliorhinidae > Scyliorhinus > Scyliorhinus canicula. The sequence goes on from NC_052157.1 coordinate 94,515,402, forward strand.
AGGGCGCTGTTTAACTTTCCGGGGTCGCGTCTGGCAGGGCCCCGGGCGCTGGTTGAGTTAGTGGGGTTGCTGGGAGGGTGAGTTTGCGATCCGGATGGGTCCCGGCGTTCTGCGGGTGCGGGAATACCTTGCAGCGTGTCCGGGTCCTTGCGCACGGTCTCTGTTGTGTTTGGGGTCCTGGGTCGTGAGCAGAGACTTCCTGGGGCAGATTGGGCTAGGTCCCATGGTCTGTTCCCTTCCTGGGCGCTCCTGGGGTCAGATCTTGAAGTCGGCACGGTGGGGCCTCCATGTGGATTTTTCTTTCTTCCATCACCAGGTAGGTCAGGTTGCTGGGCGGGTCTCTCGGGGTCGCGTTGAGCAGTGTCTTGCCATCGGGGGTCGGGTCGGGAGCTCCGGGGACAAGGCCGGGCGATCCGGGGGCTGGCGTCGGTTGTTAGGCCGGGTTTAGAGCTCCGAGGCCCGGGTCGGCTCCAAATCGAGGTCGGGGCTTCACTTCCGGTTTGGGCCCGATCTTCTTCCCGTTCACGGAGGTCAGGTCGGGTCGGCTCACAAGGTCTCCAAGGGACTCGGAGGATCTTCAAGCCTGCAAGAGAAGATAAAAGAAAGAGGTTAGTAATAATGTTAGCTTTAGAATTAATTTTTAAAAGGTTAGAAAGAGTATAAATAAAGTTAAAAGTGGATCTGTTGGGGAGAGCCTGCAGAGAGTCGCCTCGCTCCGGCGCCATCATCTTGTGTATATTTGCATGTATATTTGCAAGGCCATGTATATTTGCAGCAAAACATTCTCGCTTCATCCCTCCCACCATTCGCAAATGCGGAAAGGCCTAGCCAATCACCAACCTTAGGCTCACAAGTGGCACATAATATTTGCACTACCCAGGTGCCAGACATTGACAACAACATCAGTTCTACCCGTTCCCGCTTGACATTCAATAACATTAGATTGCTGAATCCCCCACTATGAGCATCCTGGAGGTCACCATTAAATTAACTGGACGCAGGGCAGCACGGTGGCACAGTGGTTAGCGTTGCTGCCTACGGCGCTGAGGACCCGGGTTCGATTCCCGGTCCTGGGTCATTGTCCGTGTGGAGTTTGCACACTCTCCCCGTGTCTGCATGGGTTTCACCCCCACAATTCAAAGATGTGCAGGATAGGTAGATTGGCCACTCTATATTGCCCCTTAATTGGAAAAAATATTTGGGTACTCTAAATTTTAAAAAAATTAAACTTAACTGGACGAGCCACATAACAGAACAGGACAAAGGTTAGCAATCCCGCATCGCGTAAATGAGTTCCTACCTCTTCAAAGCCTATCCACTTCTACACGACTGCAACTCCAACAACACATAATACGATCGACACCATACAGGGCACTGCATCCCGTTTCATTACTGCCGCGTCCAGAAACACCCTCTCCTGGGAAACAATGATTGCCATGTGTACTATCTGCAACATACTCTGCAGGAACTTACTGAGGTTCCTTCGGCAGAACATTCGAAACGTCCGATCACTGTCCGCTAGAAGGACAAGAGCAGCAAATCCCTTGAAACACTGTCACCTGAAAGTTTCATTCCAAGCCATTTCCCATCCGTAATTGGACATATTTAGCCGGAACTTCACTGTCGATAGCGCACATTCTTTGAACTCCTTCCCTAGCAGGGAGTAATTGACAGACTGTAACTATACATCAGGTACTACGGTGTTTCAAGAATGCAGCGCACGACCACGTTCTCAAGCTTAAAGAGACATGAGGAATAAGTGAGGTCTGTTCGGCGATGCCTACATCCCCTAAATGAATTTAAAACAAACCTCGACTTTCCTTGCCACGAAATCTAGAGGTGACTGACTATCGGTGTATTCTAAAGGAAAGAGCATATTTGGTTTGGGCTGCGTCAGTCAAAACCGATTCATGTGTATTTCCTGGAAGATAATTCAGAAGGCTGGTTGCGTCTTAGTAGAAATTCCCCAAAATCGCTTTTCTAATAGTATCCTTGATGAAGGTATGGCCAAAAGATGAAGAGAGAAAAATTAAGTGCGTCGTAAAGTTTGAAAGAGGGGCATATCGGCCTCGACTTGCATAACTGACAAATCCACCACACCATGAACACACAAACACCCTCCCCGCTGATCCTAACGGCACCCGTCGCCCGCTCCTTCCCAATCACTGGGGTAGAATGAAAAGTAAGCATTGTGTTCAATAGCGAACAAAATTGATGTACCCCTTCGAAAATCTCACAACCGGCGCCGAACTATTCTAGTCTAACGAAATTAATGAGCGAGAGAGGAACGTGGATCTCACCATTTCGCTTTTCCTCGTTTTTCAGAGGAGGATCTAGAGGAAAAAGATGCAGGTAAATGACAGCAGTTTACTCCACCTCTCACATATCCCAGGTAATAAAAATTAGCTAAATTCAATTAATTAAACAGATTTAGTGACAAGTGGGCTAGCCAACCATTCCGATCTTTGTTCTGTCTAGGAAACTCCTTCAAGACCACTATTCTTTGTTTTAATCGTCCTATTCTGCTGTTGTTATTATCACTGGTTATTATTACTGTCATCATTATTATGTTCACTATTCTTGTCGAATATTATCATAGCATATTCACGTGGAATGTTACAATAGTTTAGTAAATAGTATTATTATAAACTTCATGAATTTGTGTTCCTGAAAAGTTGAGTAGATCAATATAACTGCTGCGCAGAAGGATAATCCTATCCATCTACAACAGGACAGAGATTGATAATTCGGCTAAAATCCAACATGGGATGATTTTTATTAACATGAATTCCCGATTTTTGCCGATATTGTCGTCAATCTAGCCTTGTATAACTGAAAGAGCAGCTGATCAGTTACACGTTGATTTTGCAACTACCTCCGTGAATGATCAGCCTTAAGTGTACGTGGTATCTGACCAACAATGCCTTGAACCTGATATCAGGAAGTACCCGTAGGACAATATTAAAGCTGGGATTGCATGAAGCAAAGCATGATTTTAGCACTCTACAACTGGTCCCTTGCTCGTTCTTCCTGCTGTTGAACTTTGAGAGGGGAGAATGATGGAAAGTTAATGCAACAGCCCATCACCTAAGGACTTGAAATTGTCTTGAATTTCCTCAGGTGTCGAAATTCCATTTGGAGGGAACATTGTGTGATTTCACCCAAGTTCTAAATTACAGATGAGGCGGTCGTCCAAGGCATAATATACCCTTGAAGACTTACAGAAAAGAGCGAATTTAATATGACACGCCAGAAAAAGCATATGAGTCGAAATATTGGTCAGAATCCATAACGGCACCGTTGTCAAAAGTGTTGCCTGAACATAATATGAACCAGTTAGTCTCTCGCCACAATAAACATTCCTGTGAGTACATCATTTGTTGCAGTAGAACAATTAAATAATATTTGGAGTGTTTTGCAAAATTTGAGGCAACATTTTGTGAAATTTATACTTACAATGCCAAAGTGGACAAACGGCTGCCACTGTCCACTGTGCTCAGTGCTGATGTATCAGAGTGTTCACGGTTCTATTGTGACATTGGCTGACTGTGTGGAATTTGCACGTTCTCCCCATATCTGCCTGAATTTTGTTCGGATGCTCCGGTTTCTTCCCATAGTACAAAGATGCGCAGGTTAGGAAAATTGGCCTTGGAAATGGCCGGTTGGCAGCACAGTTGGTACCAAAGTTGCTCCACAGTTCCAGGGACCCCGGTTCGATTCCCGGCTTGGTTCACTGTCCGGGTTTCCTCCGGGAGTTACGGTTTCCTCCCACAGTCCAATGATGTGCAGGTTAGATGGATTGGCTATGCCAAATTGCAATTATTGTCCCCCCAAAAAGATTAGGTATGGTTACGGAGATAGTGTGGAGGTGTGGGAATAGGTCGAGGTATGGGCTTAGGTAGGGTGCTCTTTCCAAGGTCCAGTGCAGACCCGATGGGCCGAATGGCCTCCTTCTACATTGTAAATTCTATGAAATCGATAATGGCGCTATTGGTAGGTTAATGCGTAAACTTGGCCCCCTGCATCCAAGGATTGGCACCAGTATGCAGAAGACTGGCCACTAAAAACATGTATATAAAGCGGCATTGGACCCGTCCAGAGATTAGTTTGGATAAGTTTGTTGGTACTTAGGAAGAAATTAGCGTTTGCTGGCTGTTGAATTTAACTACAATAACGAAACACGACTGCACGCCTTTCTTTATATTCAGTTCTATTGGTTCAAATGAGATCGAGACTGGAATTTTGATCAATGTCCTGTTCTTCATTATGATCCGCTGCAACTAAATTATTTTTCCAGCCAGCACTAGGACTGATTTGGCGTGGTGTATAGTCAGGAATTTATACCTCGCCAATTATACACTTCTCAATGTTGTACGTTATACTGCTATCAGCAGAAGATCGAATTTTAGCTGCCTAACTAACAGGCCTTATGAAGAATGATGTCACATGCACGATATCTCTTGATGGCCCCACATGCCAAGGATCGTTTCACGCCGAAATGCTCTCCTCCATCAACCATCAGTTAAAATGCATGCTTTATATGTCTTTGTGTAGTTGAGTGCTCTTTGGAAACAATTGTAGTTTATTTCAGAATTTTGTACACCCCGAAATGTATAATCTAAATTGTTGACCGCAGTCTATCTTATTTTCATAGAATTTACAGAGCAGAAGGAGGCCATTCGGCACATCGAGTCTGCACCGGCTCTTGGAAAGAGCACCCTACCCAAGGTCAACACCTCCACCTTATCCCCATAACCCAGTAACCCCACCCAACACTAAGGGCAATTTTGGACACTAAGGGCAATTTATCATGGCCAATCCACCTAACCTGCACATCGTTGGACTGTGGGAAGAAACCGGAGCACCCGGAGGAAACACACGCACACATGGGGAGGATGTGCAGACTCCACACAGACAGTGACCCAAGCCGGAATCGAACCTGGGACCCTGGAGCTGTGAAGCAATTGTACTATCCACAAGGCTACCGTGCTGCACATCTTCTCCAATATCCCAGATGCAGCAAATATCTTCTTGAGTATTGCTGGCAAAATTCTGTCAAAGTTTTTCACCCTGATCAGGACAGAATCACAGGAATATCAAATCTCAAAGTAAGCAACAATCTAAACTGCATGGGTGACGGTTCTGAATGGTTGGCAAGTGGCAATAGTGGACACATTGTGGACAATAGTGGACAAATTGTAGGTAAGTGTGGATAAATTGTGCACAATTATGAACAAATTGTAGAAAAACAGTGGATAATTATGGACAAATGTGGGCAGGGGTGGATAAAAGTAGACAAAACGAGGACAATGGGGACAAGTGACCACTTGCCAACCAGTCAGCACTCTCTTCCCCTGCAGTATAAATTGTTGTTCACTTTGATATTCGGTTTCTTGTCCTGTGCTATACTTGACAGAATGTCTCTTTTTTCACCAATACTCATGCTCTGTAATAAGAACATAAGAACATAAGAACATAAGAACTAGGAGCAGGAGTAGGCCATCTGGCCCCTCGAGCCTGCTCCGCCATTCAATGAGATCATGGCTGATCTTTTGTGGACTCAGCTCCACTTTCCGGCCCGAACACCATAACCCTTAATCCCTTTATTCTTCAAAAAACTATCTATCTTTACCTTAAAAACATGTAATGAAGGAGCCTCAACTGCTTCACTGGGCAAGGAATTCCATAGATTCACAACCCTTTGGGTGAAGAAGTTCCTCCTAAACTCAGTTCTAAATCTACTTCCCCTTATTTTGAGGCTATGCCCCCTAGTTCTGCTGTCACCCGCCAGTGGAAACAACCTGCCCGCATCTATCCTATCTATTCCCTTCATAATTTTAAATGTTTCTATAAGATCCCCCCTCATCCTTCTAAATTCCAACGAGTACAGTCCCAGTCTACTCAACCTCTCCTCATAATCCAACCCCTTCAGCTCTGGGATTAACCTAGTGAATCTCCTCTGCACACCCTCCAGCGCCAGTACGTCCTTTCTCAAGTAAGGAGACCAAAACTGAACACAATACTCCAGGTGTGGCCGCACTAACACCTTATACAATTGCAACATAACCTCCCTTGTCTTAAACTCCATCCCTCTAGCAATGAAGGACAAAATTCCATTTGCCTTCTTAATCACCTGTTGCACTTGTAAACCAACCTTCTGTGACTCATGCACTAGCACACCCAAGTCTCTCTGAACAGCGGCATGCTTTAATATTTTATCGTTTAAATAATAATTATTCTAATGTAGAGTCGGATACGAGTGGTATCCTGTGTCATCACTTCGCAATATTCTATTTCCTTTTCGGTAATTCAAAGTGTCAAATGCATATTTTGCTTAATTGTCCCTTTGACCTTAAAGTTAACTTATTTTGTTTTGTACGAGGTGTTGGGCTGGTCCTCTGGTCCCCCATCGGCGTGTGTTGTTCTGCGTCACGTATTTCGCCAACGACGGGATTCTCTCATTCCACCTGATGTCAATAGGATTTCCCAGTGAGGTCTCCTCAGTTCGCCGGGAAATCCACAGGCGAGGATGCGATGACAGCAGGAAAACATGCTACTAACGACCGGATGACTGGAGAATACCAGCCTCTGTATCCCTCTGTAAGCAGAGCAAACAAATGTCCGCTCCATTGTCCGGATGCAGCGTGTGAGGACTTGCCATTGAGGTAATTGGCTACTGCGTTCACGACGTGACTGAACTTCAAAAACAAACAAACTAAAATAACTGCTTTGATCGTAAAATAGTTTGGAGCATTCTATGATCACATTAGTGTTCTGGAAATGCATATCTATCCTGTGTGCTTAATGCCCGTCCATGCGGTTAAACCTCCCTAATTGTGCATGTCATTTGCCTCATTGATTATCAACATTGAGTTATTCCTTACGAAATGCAAATTTACTGTAAAATATTTCCACGGCCCCGCCTTGGGTCACTCTGCCTGACCGATATGTAGTTACGTGATGAACTACACTTGAGGCTTGGTATCTGTTCAAATATGTGTTTCTAATATTGATTGAAATAATGCAACTTCTCCGTGATCTCCGAAGCTCAGATCTCGCCCATATCAATTGAACATTGTTTCATGGACATGTAGTTTTCCTTTCATCAGAAACTGTTTGAGCAGTATCACACAATGCCCATGGGTGTTCTCCATGGAAATTTCATTCGAAAGTTCATTTAACATCCTCTGGCAAACTTGTAGGTTTACAGATAATCATGTAAGTCCGAAACATCTATGCACTACATCCAATCTGTTCAGAGACACAGAAGAGGATAGAATAGTAGGCCAAGAGAACATGGAAAGCGGGCCTCACTTCATAGACTTCATAATTGTTATGAGTGGACGAACGATCCAGAGTGTCCACTATCTATTCAGCGAACATGCGTTCACACCCCATCAAGATTTATCGTGTTGAAAGTTGATTTGTTTAGCTTTTAAATTTGCGGTGCGGACGTTCAGCAGCATCACCATCTCCGTGCCTGCAGACAACAAGTAATTGTTTTGTTTCCGAATTGTCCTCTGAAACTGCCACAGAAATTAAGTGTGGCCGAAGCCACGTCGTCAGGCCCACGCAATATGTCCACCAATAACTTAATGTTGCAACGTGTCAGGACTTATGCCAAGTTTGGAGAAACTTTTGACAGACCAAGGAGCTCAAGGTTGCCACTTGTATTCTCAATGTGTCATAAGGTTCAAGCAAGGTGGAAGAGCACTCATTAACAAACGCCGGGCATGAATTCTCCGAGCGGAAAGAAGATGAGCAGAGATCGTGAGCAGAGAGGGGCAGTGATGGGTTGCAGTTGGCGGGTAGGTTATGTGGAAGACTGAACATTGGCCTGCCAGCATCAGCGAAATAAGCACTTTGAAGCACCCCGTTGATCGTCACAGAGCCATCTGCCTCGGTAGATGAATTCCTCATCAGTTATATTAAATATCACATGTATGGAAGACGGAGAGAAGACAGAGCACCTCACGTGCGAGTTTATCAAGATGCTGCGTGTTATGGAGGGTATAAGCAATAAGGATAGATCAAATACACTGGAATTCTTATCCCTCGAGAGACGGAGTCTGGCGGACAACCTTAATGAAGTTTAGCAATTTATTCGGGGTATAGATAGGGTGAACTGTTGGATGCTTTATCCCAGGGCGCAAATGACAATTACAAGGGGGCAAAAGTTCAAGGTGAGGGGGGAAAGTTTCAGTGGAGATATGGGGGAGGGGAGGTTTTTACATAGAGGGTGGTGGTAGCCTGGAATTCATTTCCAAGTGAGGCGCTTGAGGCAGATACGTTCGTAACCTTTAAGACTTATCTGGATAGGCACTTGAAAAGACGGCGTACATAAGCATGCGGGTTGTTGGTGCAGATAGGACACGTGAGCGGCGCAGGCTTGGAGACTCGAAAGGCCTTTTCCTGTGCAATATTGTTCCACTAAGTTTTAAGGCCACCATTGCAGATCAGGGATGTCTCAGTTTCAAAAGGCTGATTATGGTGACCGATACATAGAGAGCATATTTTAGAGATTGGGACTGTGACAACTCGTGATCAGAAAATGCCTCTCCCCCATCCCACCATCGGCCCCCACCCCCCTTGAAAAATGATCTGTCTCCTGAATTCACCGTCCCATAATACTATTCGAATCAATAGGATCCATAGAGTGCAATCGGAGACCATTCGGCCGACAAAGGCCGTACCGACACTCAGAACGTGCACCCTAACTCGTCCCATTCCCAATGTACACCAGCACACTTATCTTGACGAATTTGCACATCTGTGGACACTACGGTGCAATTTAGCATGGCTTATCCACCCACCCTCTACACTGTTCGACTGTGGAGGGAAACTAGCCCAAGCGGAGAAAGTCCATGCAGATATTTGGACAATGTGGAAGAGCCACACAACCACCCAGGCTGAAATCGAATCCGGAACCATTACGCTGTGAGGGAGAAGTTCTGGAAATAAGTAGTGGATTATGCTGCCTCACTGCCACAGTCGGAAGAACAGCAAAGATGCCAGGATGCAACAATTCTGGAGGGCGCAGAGGCAAGGGAAACAGGTGCAAGGGGATGGAGGTGCGAGAGAGCGGGTCAGCGAACCCACGAGCGAGAGTTTCACGGCCACACGCGAGAGAGAGTCCGGCGACCCGAAAAACAAACTCTAAACACCCTACACCACCCACCCTACACACACCGGCCAGAGGGTGGATAGAAGACGATCCTCATTCGAGAGTAGAAAGGGGTGAAGGCGAACATAAAGACAGAAATGAAGGCGATGGTCGAATTAGCAGTGATGCAGGTGGCCCTACACAAAATGGCAGAGATTCAAGTCTCCGGAGAACACAATAAATGAACTACAGACGACACTTGCGACAACAGCGACTGAATTATCACACTGAAGGTCAAAATAAAGAGGTTCGCGACGGTTCAGGGGAACCCGGAGGGAAGGTGGAGGACAAGGAAAACTGGCCGAGACGCCAGAACATCAGGACAGCCGGTCTACCAGAAGGGATCGAGGGCAGGGACTCGACCGACGACGTGGCCCAGATTCTGGGGATCACATTGGAGAGCGCTAGCCTCCCCACGCCGCCAGAGATTGACAGGGCCCACAGGTCCATCGAACCGAAACCCAAGGTGGGGGAGCATCGAAGAGCAAGCATTGTCAAGTTACACAGATACATGAACCGGGAACAGAATGTTCGTTAGGCCTGAGAATTGAAGGTCTGCAGCTCGCAGGGTCGGAGGGCCCATTAGACACTGGGGCAGACCTGCATAGCGCCGGGTAGAATTTAACATGGCGATGTCGGCCCTGTATAAGAAAAATACCAAATTCAGGATACTGCACCCAGACAGGCGCTGGTTCACGTACCAGAATAGAGAACAGAATTTTGCTGCGCGCCCCCCGCCCCCGCGCAGAGGAGGACGACATTGTCCAAAAGAACCGACTGGGTAAGAAACCAGGGAGGTAGCGATGAGGTGGAAAGAGAGGGGGCTGAGAAAACAAATGAATGATTTGCGGGGATTGGATTGGATTGGATTTGTTTAATGTCACGTGTACCGAGGTACAGTGAATTGTATTTTTCTGCGAGCAGCTCAACAGATCATTAAGTACATGGAAAGAAAAGGAAATAAAGAAAACGCATAATAGGGGAACACAAGGTATACAATTGAACTACTTAAGCAACGGCATCGGATAAAGTATACAGGAGTGTAGTGGTAATGAGGCCAGTCCATAAGAGGGTCATTTAGGAGTCTGCTAACAGCGGGAAGGAGCTGTTTTTGGGAGTGTTGGTGCGTGTTCTTAGACTTCTGTATCACCTGCCCGAAGGAAGAGGTTGGAAGAGTGAATAAGCAGGGTGGTAGATGTCTTTGATTTTGTTGCCACTTTCCCCAGACCGCGGGAGGTGAAGATGGGGTATATGGGTGTAGACAGGTTCCGGTGGTGGGCTGGGCTGTGTTCACGACAGTCTGACGTTCCTTGCGGTCCTGGGCCGAGCAGTTGCCATATCAGGCTGCGATACAGCCAGATAGGAAGCTTTCTATGGTGCATCTGTAAAAGTTGTGAAGAGCTAATGTGGACATGGCGACATTCCTTCGTTTCCTGAGGAGCTATATGAGCTGTTCTGCATTCCTTGTGGTAGCGTCGACGTGGGTGGTCTAGGGCAGACTTTTGGCGATGTGCACCACTAGGAATTTTAGACGGCGAACCATATCGATCTCGGCCCCGTTGAAGCTCATAGAATTAGATCATAGAATTTACAGTGCAGAAGGAGGGCATTCGGCCCATCGAGTCTGCACCGGCTCTTGGAAAGAGCACAACACCCAAGGTCAACATGTCCCCCCATCCCAATAACCCAGTAACCCCACACAACACTAAGGGCAAATTTGGACACTAAGGGCAATTTATCATGGCCAATCCACCTAACCTGCACATCTTTGGACTGTGGGAGGAAACCGGAGTACCCGGAGGAAACCCACGCACACACGGGGAGGATGTGCAGACTCCGCACAGACAGTGACCCAAGCCGGAATCGATCCTGGGACCCTGGAGCTGTGAAGCCATTGTGCTATCCACCATGCTACCGTGCATTGCTGCTGACAGGGGTTTGTACAGTACTCTGCTTCCTGAAGTCAATGACCAGCTCTTTAGTTTTGCTGGCACTGAGAGAGAGCTCTTTGTCGATTAACCACTCCACTAGGTTCTCTATCTCCCTCCTATTCCGACTCGTCGTTATTCGAGATCCGGCCCAGTGTGGTCGTATCGTCAGCACACTTGTAGATGGGGTTGGAACCAAATTTTGCCACGCTGTCGTATCTGCACTGGGAGTAGAGTAGGGGGCTAATTACGCATCCGTATGGGGCCCCGATATTGAAGACCATTGTGGAGGAGGTGATGTTGGTCATTCTTACTGATTGTGGTCTGTGTGTCAGGAAGCCGAGGATCCAGTTGCCGAGTGGGGAGCCACGTTCTTGGTTTTGGAGCTTTGATATGAGCTTGACTGAGATTATGGTGTTGACGGCGGAAATAGGAATCAGATGTAAGGGTCCTTGCTGTCGAGATGGTCTCGGGATGAGTGTAGGGCCAAGGAAATGACGTGTGCTGTGGACTCGTTGCGGTGGGATGCGAATTGCAGTAGATTAAGGCGTTGTGGGAGTATGGAGGTGATGCACTTCATGACCAACCTCTCGAAGCACTTCATTACGACTGAAATCAGAGCCACTGTGCGGTCGTCATTGAGGCACATTGCCTGGTTCTTCGTTGGCACCGATATGATAGTGATATTCTTGAAGCAGTTGGTGACCTCGGAATGGGGTAGGGACAGGCTCAAGATGTCCACGAACACCTCTGCCAGCTGGTCCGCGCAGGTTCAGAGGGCATAACCAAGGATCACGTTCGGGCCTGTCGCCTTCCAAGGGTTCATTTTAAGAATGCAGATCTGATTTCGGAAGCTGTGATGGTGGGTATGGGTGAGTTACGGGCTGCTGGGGCACTCGACAGCTGATTGTTCGTTTCCTTTTCGAACCGAGCATAGAATGCATTGAATTCATCGGGAAGGTTTGTGCTGCTGCCGGTGATACTGCTTGGCTTCGCTTTGTCGTCCTTGCCACAACCGCTGAGAGTCTGTCTGTGACTCTAGCCTGGTTTGATATTCTCTCTTGGAATGTCGGGTGGCTTTGCGGAAGTCCTAGCTGGATTTCGTGTATAGGACAGTGTTGGCTGACTTGAACACCTCAGACCTGTCCTTCACTAGAGAGTCAATCACGCGCTTGATCCATGGTTTCCGGTTGGGGAACATACGTACCACTTTCTTTGGCACGCAATCATGGACACATTTAGAACATAGAACATAGAATGATACAGCGCAGTACAGGCCCTTCGGCCCTCGATGTTGCACCGACATGGAAAAAAACTAAAGGCCATCTAACCTGCACTATGCCCTTATCATCCATATGCTTATCCAATAAACTTTTAAATGCCCTCAATGTTGGCGAGTTCACTACTGTTGCAGGTAGGGCGTTCCACGGCCTCACCACTCTTTGCGTAAAAAACCCACCTCTGACCTCTGTCCTATATCTATTACCCCTCAATTTAAGGCTATGTCCCCTCGTGCTAGCCACCTCCATCCGCGGGAGAAGGCTCTCGCTGTCCACCCTCTGATCATTTTGTATGCCTCTATTAATTCACCTCTTAACCTTCTTCTCTCTAACGAAAACAACCTCAAGTCCATCAGCCTTTCCTCATAATATTTTCCCTCCATACCAGGCAACATCCTGGTAAATCTCCTCTGCACCCGTTCCAAAGCATCCACGTCCTTCCTATAATGAGGTGACCAGAACTGTACGCAATACTCCAAATGCGGCCGTAACAGAGATTTGTACAACTGCAACATGACCTCATGGCTCCGGAACCCAATCCCTCTACCAATAAAGGCTAACACACCATCGGCCTTCTTCACAACCCTATCAACCTGGGTGGCAACTTTCAGGGATCTATGTACATGGAAACCGAGATCCCTCTGCTCATCCACACTACCAAGAATTTTACCATTAGCCAAATATTCCGCATTCTTGTTATTCGTTCCAAAGTGAATCACCTCACACTTCTCCACATTAAACTCCATTTGCCAGCTCTGCAGCTTATCTATGTCCCTCTGTAACCTGCAACATCCTTCCGCACTGTCCACAACTCCACCGACTTTAGTGTCGTCTGCAAATTTACTCACCCATCCTTCTGCGCCCTCCTCTAGGTCATTTATAAAAATGACAAACAGCAACGGCTCCAGAACAGATCCTTGTGGTACGCCACTCGTAACTGAACTCCATTCTGAACATTTCCTATCAACTACCACTCTCTGTCTTCTTTCAACTAGCCAATTTCTGATCCAAATCGCTAAATCACCCTCAATCCCCAGCCACCGTATTTTCTGCAATATCCGACCATGGGGAACCTTATCAAACGCTTTACTGAAATCCATATACACCACATCAACTGCTCTATCCTCGTCTACTGTTCAGTCACCTTCTCAAAGAACTCGATAAGGTTCGTGAGGCATGACCTACCCTTCACAAAACCATGCTGACTATCCCTAATCATATTATCCCTATCCAGATGATTATAAATCGTATCTTTTATAATCCTCTCCAAGACTTTACCCACCACAGACGTTAGGCTCACCGGCCTATAGGTACCGGGGTTATCTCTACTCCCCTTCTTGAACAAAGGGACCATATTTGCTATCCTCCAGTCCTCTGGCACTATTCCTGTAGCCAATGATGACCTAAAAATCAAAGCGAAAGGCTCAGCAATCTCTTTCCTGGCTTCCCAGAGAATCCTAGGATAAATCCCATCCGGCCCCGGGGACTTATCTATTTTCACCTTGTCCAGAATTGCCAACACTTCTTCCCTACGCACCTCAATGCCATCTATTCTAATAGCCAAGGTCTCAGCATTCTCCTCCACAATATTATCTTTTTCCTGAGTGAATACTGACGAAAAGTATTCATTTAGTATCTCGCTTATCTCCTCAGCCTCCACACACAACTTCCCACCACTGTCCTTGACTGGCCCTACTCTTACCCTAGTCATTCTTTTATTCCTGACATACCTATAGAAAGCTTTTGGGTTTTCCTTGATCCTACCTGCCAAAGACTTCTCATGTCCCCTCCTTGCTCGTCTAAGCTCTCTCTTTAGATCCTTCCTCGCTTCCTTGTAACTATCGAGCGCCCCAACTGAAACTTCACGCCTCATCTTCACATAGGCCTCCTTCTTCCTCTTAACAAGAGATTCCACTTCTTTGGGAAACCACGGTTACCTCTCTCGACCCCTTCCTCCCTGCCTGACTGGTACGTACTTATCAAGAACATGCAATAGCTGTTCCTTGAACAAGCTCCACATATCCAGTGTGCCCAACCCTTGCAGCCTACTTCTCCAACATACACATCCTAAGTCATGTCTAATGGCATCATAATTGCCCTTCCCCCAGCTATAACTCTTGCCCTGCGGGGTATACTTATCCCTTTCCATCACTAACGTAAAGGTCACCGAATTGTGGTCACTGTTTCCAAAATGGTCACATACCTCCAGATATAACACCTGGCCTGGTTCATTACCCAAAACCAATTCCAATGTGGCCTCGCCTCTTGTTGGCCTGTCAACATATTGTGTCAGGAAACCCTCCTGCACACATTGTTCAAAGAACGACCCATCTAATGTACTCGAACTATATATTTTCCAGTCAATATTTGGAAAGTTAAAGTCTCCCATAAACAACTACCCTGTTACTTCCGCTCTTTTCCAGAATCATCTTCGCCATCCTTTCCTCTACATCCCTAGAACTATTAGGTGGCCTATAGAAATCTCCCAACAGGGTGACCTCTCCTTTCCTGTTTCTAACCACAGCCCATACTACCTCGGATGAACAGTCCCCATCTAGCATCCTTTCCGCCACCGTAATACTGTCCTTGACTAGCAGCGCCACACCTCCCCCTCTTTTGCCCCCTTTTCTGAGCTTACTAAAACACCTAAACCCCGGAACCTGCAACAACCATACCTGTCCCTGCTCTATCCATGTCTCTGAAATGGCCACAACATCGAAGTCCCAGGTACCAACCCATGCTGCCAGTTCCCCTACCTTATTTCGCATACTCCTGGCATTGAAGTAGACACACTTCAAACCACCTACCTGAACACTGGCACCCTCCTGTGAAGTCAAATATGTGCTCCTGACCTCTATACTCTCAATCTCCCGTACCCCAAAACTACAATCCAGGTTCCCATGCCCCTGCTGAATTAGTTTAACCCCCCCCCCCCCCAAAGAGCACTAACAAATCTCCCCCCCCAGGATATTGGTGCCCCTCAGGTTTAGATGTAGACCATCCTCTCTATAGAGGTCCAACCTTCCCCAGAAAGAGCCCCAGTTATCCAGAAATCTGAATCCCTCCCGCCTGCACCATCCCTGTAGCCACGTGTTTAATTGCTCTCTCTCCCTATTCCTCATCTCACTATCACGTGGCACGGGCAACAACCCAGAGATAACAACTGTTTGTTCTCGCTCTGAGCTTCCATCCCAGCTCCCTAAAGGCCTGCCTGACATCCTTCTCCCCTTTCCTACCTATGTCGTTAGTGCCAATGTGGACTACGACTTGGGGCTGCTCCCCCTCCCCCTTAAGGACCCGGAAAGCACGATCCGAGATATCACGTACCCTTGCACCTGGGAGGCAACATACCAAACGTGAGTCTCTCTCGCTCCCACAAAATCTCCTATCTGTGCCCCTGACTATTGAGTCCTTAATTACTAATGTTCTACTCCTTTACCCCCTTCCCTTCTGAGCAACAGGGACAGACTCCGTGCCAGAGGTCCGTACCCCATGGCTTACCCCGGGTAAGTCGTCCCCCCACAAGTATCCAAAACGGTATACTTGTTACTCAGGGGAACGACCGCTGGGGATCCCTGCACTGACTGCTTCTTCCCAGTCCCTCTTACAGTTACCCATCTATCTCCAGTCTTTGGTGTAACTACTTCCCTGAAGCTCCTATCTATGACCCCCTCTGCCTGCCGAATGATCCGAAGTTCATCCAGCTCTAGCTCCAGGTCCCTAACACCGTTTTTGAGGAGCAGGAGTTGGGTGCACTTCCCACAGATGAAATCAGCAGGGACACTGACGGCGTCCCTCACCTCAAACATTCAGCAGGAGGAGCATTGTACTGCCTTCCCTTACATCACCTCTAGATTTAAAAAAAAAACAAGAAAAAGAAAAAGAAAGGAAGAGCTTACATGATATTACCTCAAACCCTGTTCCCGCTGAAAGGTAAGCAAATGTAAAGGCACTCACTCAACTTCACGACAGGCCCCTGCTCCCGCTTCCCAACAACAACCGTGTTTTTTTTTGGTTAGAGGAGGAGGTTGTGTGGGAAACACTGAGGAAGTGTTTCGGGTTTAACTGTCACTTGACAACAGCCCCTCCACAAACCACCTTCAACTTAGGCTGACCGCACTGCACGTATGTAAATTTCCCCAGAACAGCTGATCAGTTGCTCTGCTCTGCTGGATGTTTGTCTTCTATCAAACTCCTTGGGTCTCCTTCGCAGGTTCACCTTCAACTTAGGCTGACCGCACTGCACGTATGCAAGTTTCCCCAGAACAGCTGATCAGTAGCTCTGCTCTGCTGCCCTCTGCTGTATGTTTGCCTTCAATCAAACTCCTTGGGTCTCCTTCGCAGGTTCACCTTTAACTTAGGCTGACCGCACTGCACGTATGCAAATTTCCCCAGAACAGCTGATCACTAGTTCTGCTGTGCTGCCCTCTGCTGGATACATTTGCTGATAAAGTCTGTGACGGTGGTGGCATACTCATTTAAGATGGTCATTGAGTTCTTAATATGGACCAGTCCACTGTCTCTAAGTAGTTACGTAAGAGCTCTTCTATATCCTCAGACCAGCACTGCACTACCTTCTTAGCTGGATTCTCCCGCTTGAGATTCTGCTTTTATGCCGGGAGAATGACCACAGTCCTGTGGTATGATTTCCCAAAGTGTGGTGGGCCATTGATTTGTTTGTAGCACTGGTAAAGAGTGTTGTCGTCCCTGGTGTGACAGGAGACATACTGGTGGAATTTTGGTCGTACACGTTTGAGGTTGGCCTTGCTGAAGTCTCCGGCCACAACGACAAGGACTCTGGGTGTTCTGTTTCATAGTTGTTTATAACTGTGTACACTTCGTCCAGTGCCTTCTGCCAGGAGGTGGGATGTAAACTGCTGTGATAATGGCTGAAGTGAACTTTCGTGTAAGATAGTATGGGCGGCACTTCACGGTCGGGTATTCCAGATGCGGGGAGCAGTAGCTCGCCAGCGTCGCCACATCAGATCACCATGAGGAGCTGATGAGGAGGCAAACACTTCCATCCTTTGCTTTGCCTGATGACGCGGTGGGGTCCAGCCTGTTAATTGAGAAACCCTCTGGTTCAATGGCACAGTCTGGTGAGGTGGGGGTGAGCCATGTCTCTGTGAAACAGATAACACAACAGTCTCTTACTTCCCTCTGAGAGGAAAGTTTAGTATTAAGTTCATCCAGCTTGTTTTTGATCGCTTGGACGTTTGCCTAGAGTATGCTGGGGAGAGGGGTCTTGAAACCGCGTTGCTTCAGTCAAACCTCCCTCGGTCGGCAGCTGTGGCTGGATGGTCCTGGGACCCCATGGGAGATTTCTGACCTGGTGGAAGGTAGGTGGTTGCGTCTAGCGGGTTCCAGGGCGCTGTCGGGGATTACGGCGCTGCTTACGTTTCCGGGGTCGCATCTGGCAGGGTCCAGGTCGCTGGTTGAGGTTGAGGGGTTGCTGGGGTCACATGTTCGCCATCCAGATAGGTCCCGGCGTTCTGAAGGCACGGGAATACCTTAAAGCACGTTCGGGTCCTCACGCCATTTCGTGGGTCCTGGGTAGTGGGCAGGGGCTTCCTGAGGCACGTTGGGCTGCGTCCCATAGTATCTTCCCTCCTTGTGCACTCCTGGGTTCGGGGACCACGTGAATTTTTCTTTCTTCCATCTCAGGTAGGTCGGTTTCATTGGCGGGCCTCTCCGTGTAGGGTCGCTGGGCGGGCCTCTCGGCATCGTGTTGGGCAGGGTCTCGTCATCGGTGTCGGGTCGGATACTTTGGTTAATGGGCCGGGCTAACCAGGGGCTGGAATCTGTTGTTAGGCAGGGGTGGGTACTCCGTGGTCCAGGTCGGCTCCAAATCGAGGTCAGGGTTTCACTTACGGTTTGGTCCCGATCCACTTCCAGGTCGTGGAGGTCAGATCAGGTCAGATCAAAAGGACTCCACGGGCCTCCGAGGATGTTCAAGCCTGCAAGAAATGATAAAAGTGTGAGGTTAATGATAATGTTTGTCTTACAATTAAATTAAAAAAGATTAGAACGATTGTAAGTTCAGTAAAACGTAGATTTTTGAGGAGAGCTCGCAGAGTCGCCTCGCTCCAGTACCATCTTCTCGATACTGGGCACTGGATCACCTTGTTCTGAACAGTCGATCCAGTTCGCAGAATGGTAGGCCGAGTGCAGTAGAGCACTGGGACGTGAAGAGGAGACAGAGAGGTCACCAACATAGTGGGCATATGAGTGGGTCAGTACGACCAAAAAATTAACCATCAAAGTAGCGGAAAAGCTATCTCCAGGAGTGACGAAGGTACGCTACACATCTCCACAGGGGAGAGACAGCCTGGTGTGGGGGGGGGGGAACTTTCCACCAAGGTTGGGCGGGATTCAGTGTGGCAGGCATGGGGCGGAGCAAGTTACAGGGCTGGGGACAAAAGTTTTGTGCTGTCGAAGAAAGAGGAGAAACAAAGCAGCAGGGGGTTTTGGCTGGCGTTAACAGGCCACCCGTGGGAAGGTGGAAGAAAATGTCACTGCAAGCAACATCATTGAAGTGTCCCTGAGCAAACGTAAACCGGAGTTCAGTGGCTGAGTCATATCATGTAGACACATTTGGCGACCATTTTCGGTGTTCCACTGAACTAAAAGACACTGCAGGATGCAGGAGATGGCGATTATTGTGAGTACAGTGACTGTGGCCATTTTAGGTAACCTGAACAACTGGAAACCCCGAGGTGCAAGGGCCACATCTGCAAGATAAGTATCGTTGATCCCGTAGGAAGTGCACGGACAATGCCCCCAATCAGAATTGTCAACTGGAGCGTCAGGGGACGTAACAGCCCACCTGAAAATCACGAACGCCAACAGCGTCATCCTCCAGAAAAAGGACCAACTGTGGGTATGGAAGGGATGGTGCGACAGATATACCATTCTTGTTGTGCGACAAGAGTTTGGCAACAGCCGTCCTACTCAGTAACAGGATGGCAATTAATGTGATGAAGACCATTCGGGACCAAGGGGCATAGTACCTTATGGTCAGCGCATTCATAAATGAGGCTCCTGTGGACCTCGTTTTTTTATTGTTAAAAAATTAGAGTACTGAAATTGACAATTTAGAATGACGAATCCACGGAACCTGCACATCTTTCGGTTGTGGGGGTGAGACCCACGGAAACAAGGGGATAATGTGGAAACTCCAAACAGACAGTGACCCATGGCTATGATGGAACCTCACTTTGGAGATGACCGGTGCCCAACACCCGCAATGCAGGCTGGACACGACCCTCCTGGCGGATAATGTCTTCTGCCAGAAAACATTGCAGTCCATCGATAAGTATATGACTGAAAAAAGGAATGGGGATGTCTGAATGGCTATGATTTGGGAGACGCTGAACGCTGTGATCATCGTCTGAGGCAGCAGTGCTAACCACTACGCCACTGTGCCGCGCCTTGTTGATCCGAGTTAACATGTACCTGCTCATCTGGAACGACAGGGCAGTTGTAAAAAAAGACCATGGCCGAAATTCCCGACAACGATACGCACCGACTGATCATGGGTGGGAGTTACCTGTGTACAAGACCCCTTGACGGACAGGTCAAACTGCACAACAAGGAAAACAGCGAACATGGCTCGAGGACGAGAAATATGTAAGAAGCAGATTGGGTAGTAGATCCATGAAGTCCATGCACACTGGTGAGAAGCAGTTCTACTTAATTCACAAATACACATGGTCTTTACCTGTAGCGACTGCTTTGCAGTGGAGAAATCCGTACTTTCAGAGATAGTAAGAACGGATTACTCCACGATCTTAAACTTTCATCTTGCTGCATGCAACATGAACGTGAGTTTGGAGATGGGCCGTGCCCAACACCCAATATGGAGATTCGACTCAGCCCTCCTGGCAGACAATGTCTTCTGGCAGAACACACCACAGGCCACAGACAAGTATTTTACTGACAACAGTAATGGGGAGGTCTCAACTTTCACGTTCTCGGAGGAGCTGAAGACTGTGATAAGAGGAGAGATGATTTCCTACAAGGCAGGCAGGGACAGGAAGAGAGGGTGGTGATGCAACAACTCATCGACTCAATTCTGGAGTTAAACAAAAGAAACGAGACCGTGACTGTCGACCTTCTGCCTGAGAGAGAAAAGCTACACTTTCACTTTGCCGTGCTGTTCGCCAGGAAATACAGTTTCCCACCTTTGGCAGACACATGGGAACCTTTGCGAACATGGAGGCAAATTCAGCCGCCTCCTTTCTCAACTGCTGACAAATCAGGCAGCTACGAAGGAGATAGCAGAGATGAAGGATAACAAGGCCCGATTGGTGGCCTCCAATTATGGCTGTACTCCATCGAGCATGCCGACGGGGAGTCGGAGATAAAACGGTTACTCGATGGACTCCACATGCTGATGATAGCAGGGGGCTCGAAGCGCATCGAGCACTGGGAAAGGTCATGCAGAGCATCAGCTTCACGCAGGTTAGAAATGCACCAGGACCCGACGGGTTCCGGGCGGACATCTACAGATGATTCATGATTGCCCTGCACTTGTGGAAAATGTTCGCAGACTCGCTACAATGGGCACCTTGCCTCCAACGCTCAGCTAAGCACTATATCGCTGATACTCAAGAAGAACAATGACCAAAACGAATTAAGATCCTGCAGACGCATTTTGCTGACTAAAGTGGATTGAAAAACACTCACAAACATCCTGTAAATGCGACAAGAAAACTGCGTACCAGATGTGGTAGCAGAAGCCTAGGCTGGCTTTGTTAATGGTAGACAGCGAACAACAAGCGACTTGTGCACTTCATAATGGCCCCATCCGGGGAAAGATACTAAAGTGATCATCTCTTTAGACACAGAAAAGGGCTACGACAGAGTCGAGTGGAAGTGGCAGATTGAACTAATAGAGCGGTTCTGGATGGGGATAGGGTTCACCTCATGGGTAAAACCTCTGTACAACCCACAAAATAACGAGACTACAGACGAATAACACATGGTCCGAATACTTCCAGCTGCAAAGGGGCACAAGATAGGGATGCCTGCTTTCCCTGCTACCATTTACCCTCACAATCGAGAATTCGCAATCGCCATCTGAGTGAAGAAAAATAAGAAGGGAAAGCGAAGAGGAGACAGAGAGCACAGAACCTCACTCTATGCGGATGGCCCGCTCTTCATTACGGACTCGCCAAGCAGCATGGAAGCGATAACAATCAGTGAATTTCGAACCTTCGGGAGCTGCAAGTTCAACATGAGGAAGAATGAAGTCTTCCCTGTAAACATGAAAGAGGAGGGGCAGATTCGCGGGACTACCATTCAAGCAGGTCCTATGCGAATCCGGCTGCGTCGGCATCCAGATTGGCCACAACAGGACATGGATCCACAATTATAACGTGAACAGTCTGGCGAGGGAAGTCAACAATGACCTGCAGAGATGGGACACATTCCCTCTCTCCCTAGCGGTGAGGGTGTATACGATCAAGGTGCTGCCCAGGTCGCCGTTCAATTTCAGCTCGAAACCCGTCTACATGAACAGGGCCTCATTTAACTCGGTTGACAAAATGGTCATGGCGTTTGCGTGGAGGGAAGAGATGAAGAACACAAAAATCCGTAAAACGTTCTAACGATAAAAAATAAACATGGGCGCCTGAACCTCCAAACCCCAGTACTACCACTGGGCAGCTACTCCAGAATTTTTGGTAGGATTAACAACAAAAGAGATTATATAAAAACATGCTGCTGTGCCGGGAGACCTGTGTGTGCTGGTGCATGAGTCGCAAAGAGTTGGTTTACAGTTGCAACAGGTGATTAAGACTGCGAATGCAATTTTGTCCTTCATTGCCAGAGGAATGTAGTTTAAAACTAGGGAGGTTATGCTGCAATTGTATAAGGTGTTAGTGAGGCCACACCTGGACTACTGTGTTCAGTTTTGCTCTCCTTACCTATGAAAGGACGTATTGGCGCTGGAGGATGTGTAGAGGAGATTCACTATATTAATCCAGAGCTGAAGGAGTTCGATTACGAGGTGAAGTTGAGAAGAGTGGGACTGTACACATTGGAATTCAGAAGGATGAGGTGGGATCTTCTGGAGACATATAAAATTATGAAGGGAATAGAAAGGATAGATGCTGGCAGGTTACTCCCACTGGAGGATGGAAACAAAACTAGGGTGCATAGCCTCAAAATAAGGGGAAGTAAATTTAGGACTGAGTTTAGGAAGAACTTCTTCGCCCAAAGGGTTGTGAATCAATGGAATTGATGGCCGGAAAGTAGAGCTGAGTCCACAAATGATCAGCCATGATCTCATTGAATGGCGGAGCAGGATCGAGGGGTCTGCTCCAAGTTTTTATGTTCTTATTATGAGTCAGGGGATGGGTGAAAGTACCTGAAATGGAATGGTTGAGGTTGGGGAAGACCTCCTGTAAACAGGGACAGTTGTCCGACACCTCACCATGGTAGCGCTGCCATCCCCATCAGCAAAACACTCTATACACCGAGTGATGTATATGCCAAATGTATTGCTTCATGAATGAACAAAGTTTGTCGATAATGCACAAGGTAAAAGTCAACAGTATTTTGGAATGGGCCCTACTTACCTTGATAATGACAGGCCCGGCAAATTAAATAATCTCACTCGGAAAAAGAAGCTGCTCTTTCAGTATCCCGCCCTCTATCATAACGTGTAATTCCCTACACCATTTGTGAACATTGGCAGCACTATGTATCGCAGACAAGATACATTTCAGGAAATTTCCAAGCAACTTTCGGCAGACAATTTCAAACCCAAGGCATATACCACCTGGAAGAATAAGGCAGTGAGAGCATTGAAGAACGGCGGTTTGCATAACTGCCGTTTTCGTTCAAATTGTTACATTGAAAACATGCATTTCTGTAATTGGCATCTCGAGTCACATGTATTCTTCTTCCTAATTTCTTGCAACGGTGAAAATGTTATGACTTCAAAGCTGCATAATATCCTGTGTTGGAATCGGCTCAGCAACAATTTGTAGTCATGGCTCGTGCCAAGGACAGTAACTGGTTTGCGGAAGCAAGTGGTAAAGTTAAAATGTCAGGCTTCACGTGTAGCAATGTATTAATTACCCCCAGTAATGGGCGCTGTCAAGGTTAATGGAGAGTTGATAAGGAGAATAAATGCATACTTTGAATCACAGGAGAGCAGTGACCACTTGGGATTTTGAAGCAATTGGCACGAAAAATACTTTTCACTGTACCTCGGTACACGTGACAATAAACAAATCCAATCCAATCCAATCCAATCCATTTCTGTGGCAAGTTTCACCTACACAAAATGAACAAGTTGCACCTCAGCAAGACTGACACCAATACCTTCTCGAGGATATTCACTTATATGAGTTGGTAAGACTTGACAATGCTGGGCGTGGAAAGCTCTTTAACACCCGAAAGCAGAACAGAGGAATAATATGCCTAAAGTGAGTGCTGGAGAAGGACGTGTTGCCACGTTCGATGTGCTCAGACTAAAACGTGAATACATGCAATAGAAGGAGGCTTTTGGAATGTGTGTATACAAACGGAACGTGCTGTGAATAAGATCAGTGAGGACATATGGTATAATTGGTCACTTATAGGCATTTGATTGCATTGTTTGAAGTGATCGGAAAAATATTGAGAAGCAGTCAAATCAGAATTCTGAACTGAGTCCACAAAATATCAGCCATGATCTAATTCAATGGCGGAGCAAGCTCGGAGGACCAATGGTCTACTCCTTGTCCTAGTCCTTATGTTCTTATTTGCCTAGACAATTTGTTCATTCAGTGCAATTTTAGAATTCACTGTAATTTGCGTATTTACATATATGTATTTTTTAATTCATGCTTTCATGGCACGTTGTACTGCCAGCATGTGTTGCCATTCCCGAATTGGCCGAATTACCCTCAAAGCGAATGGTGTTTTAAGATTTGGCCATATTAGTGTGGTTCCAAAGTTACATGTACGCCAGGCCAGGTAACAACGGCAGTTTTCCTTCCCCCGGAGATTTCCTTCCCTAATGGACATCAGTACTTTAGTCACTCCAGATCTGTATTTACAATTGACAACTGTTTCATTGTCATCATATGATGTTTATTTCTATATTTGTATTGAATTGTAATGTCATTATTTTATTGTCGCAAGTAGGCTTACATTAACACTGCAATGAAGTTACTGTGGAAAGTCCCTGGTCGTCACATTCTGACGCCTGTTCGAGTACACAGAGGGAGAATCAGAATGTCCAAAGTCCAAATGACCTAACAACACGTACATGGGGACTTGTGGGAGAAATCCGCAGCACCCGGAGGAAACCCAGCAGACAAGGGGAGAATAGACAGTGACCCAAGCCCGGAATCGTAACTGGGACGATGGAGCTGTGAAGCAACAGTGCTACTCACTGTGCTACCGTGCCGCCCATGTGGTAGCATTCGAACCCGGGTCCACAGAACATACTTTGGATGTCTGGATTACTAGTTGGTTGAGAGAACAACGCCACCGCGTTGCCATCTTATGTTAGTCATACACTCATATTGCTCGTACACATTTTAGTCTGTTACTATCTATTGTAATACCAATTCTTCCTATATCATATGATTATTAGGAGGGGTGAAAAATATGATTACCTTGATGGGTAAACATATAATTAATTTGGTCAGAGTTAGGCAGTAAACAATATATTTGCCTCCACTACTGGAAGTTTAGTCAGAAGTAGTGGAGAATATATGCAGGGAAATCGCAGGGAGAGGAAGAAAAATGAAGGGGAAACAATTATGGAATTTAGTTATCCTAATACTTCTCGGAATGTTGTGAAATTAAAAGCTGGGGCACAGCGGAATAGTCAACGTGTCAACGTGTATTCAGAGGATCTTTCTCAACTATTATTTTCTCAGTCGTACCAGGAATGAGGCGTTGCATTATTTTATTTGAGGTATGAAGCAGGGAAAGTGGACCAAGTTCCTCTGTCTGAATATCTTTCTGATTTTAATCACCGCACGACAAGGCTCTAGTTAGAAGTGAAGAAAAGCAATGACAAAAATAAAGTAGAAACACGAATGGGATAACAAGGGATCTATCAAGAGTAACACAGGGATCACTATGTATCGGGGGGAAAACAGGACAGAGGAGTTATCTCCGGGGAGTAGTTGCTTCAGGGACGGCTTTGGTAGATTATAGCGAAAACGTAAATTGTGTGAAGCAAAGCCAGGATCAATAAATGAGGTGGGAGGTGAAGAATATGCTGACATCAATAAATATGCGAATGATGCATGCCAAGTGAAGTAATCAAGAAGCATGCTGGAGAAACATAATACATTCATATTGAATGCGAAGAGAAACATTTGATTGTCAAAGATTGAATGTTACAGCATCATGATAGTTAACATATGATGGAAACGATGATTATTCCAACCTCTTGTCAAGGTTGAAAGGACACTGAATGTTGTAACGGGTCCTGCTGGAGAGAAAGATGGCGATATTGTTATTGTTACATGTTCAGGTCAGAAGGAAGCATTTTGATCCGGCGCATCTGCACCGCCTATCCAATTGCAAAATCCACACAGCGCCATTCTTACGCCTTCTTCATGCACATTGTCATCGTTCATCTAATAATCAATTTCTCAATTTAAAGACTCGAGTGTACCTTCCTGTAACACAATATCCGGCAGTGCATATAGGAACGTATAAGCACTCGGTGTTCGAATAACGTGCTCCCCGGGTGCCCCATTGCATGTTTTGCCAATCATCTTAATCTGTGCCTTCTGGACATGGATCCTTCACCCATCGGAAATATATATTGTTTCCCTAATCCTTTCAGAAACTTCATAATTACTTTTACAGGAATTGAACCTCCTCTCAGCATTCTGTTAGCCGAGGGACACATGTGCATACAAATGGTAGGCATTGTTCAGAAGCTCTGGATGAAGTTAATATTCAGAGCTTTAGAGATAGCAAACCCTGAATTACGTGCAATTTCTAGAATTCTCGAAATTAGGGAAGCGTCAATAGGGAGCATTATTGCATGGCTTGACTCATTCTGCAGGACTTCAGGTCAGCAATTCTCGTTTTCTTCGATCCAGTTCTACGGCAGGAGTAACTTAGTCTCAGGAAAGAGCAATACCGCAGCGGGCATGAAGACGATATCCTCGCTGGGTCTTTTACTGTTGCAACTTCTGCAAATGATCTAAGTTGCTGAATTTCATTTTCCATGCATACCTTCTCATTAATCTTTCCTGCAATATCGACAATGGCTTCACATTGCTAACATGGGAGCTCTGAACTCGGCACAACATTTCGTTTGAGGTTCGATCATTGTTTGATACTAATTCAGTATATTCAATTCAATGCCCCTTTAATCTGTGCACTCATAATTAAGGATGAAAATACTAACGCCTTTATTCACGGCTATGCAATGCGGTCTGCCAGTCCATAAACATATGTATATGTTCACACAGTCACTCTTCTCCTTTAGAAATGTTCCCTTCAGTTTATGTTATTTTATATTCACATGAATAACGTCACATTTCTCTGCATAGAATCCATCCTATGAAGAAGGAGGAAATCCCATCCATCGTGTCTACACGGACCATTCGAAAGACCACCCTACGTAGAACCAACCCCTTACCCTATTCCTGCAAAACCACCCTAAATGCAATTTGACATGACCAATCCACTCAGCATGCACATCGTTGGACTGTCGAAGGAAACCATAATACTGGAGGAATGCCGCGCATACTGCGATGATTGCATAATAGCCACACAGGCAGGGAGCTGAGGTCGGAATGAAACCCGGGTCCGTGGCTCTGTGAGGCAGCAGTACTAACCACTGTGGGGTGGTGCGGTATTGCACTTCATCTACCATTCCCGCACGAGACAGTGACATAATTGTACTGTCACTGAACAAGGAATCCAGAGGCCCAACAGCCTCAGACCCTATCAGCAGGGTAGCATTGTGGGGGCAGCACGGTAGCATTGTGGGGGGCAGCACGGCAGCATTGTGGATAGTACAATCGCGTCGCAGCTCCAGGGCTCCAGGTTCGATTCCTGCTTGGGTCACTGTCTGTGCAGAGTCTGCACATCCTCCCCGTGTGTGCGTGGGTTTCCTCCGGGTGCTCCGGTTTCCTCCCACAGTCCAAAGATGTTCAGGTTAGGTGGATTGGTCATGATAAATTGCCCTTAGTGTCCAAAATTGCCCTTAGTGTTGGGTGGGGTTACTGGGTTATGGGGATAGGGTCGAGTTGTTGACCTTGGATAGGGTGCTCTTTCCAAGAGCCGGTGCAGACGCGATGGGCTGAATGGCCTCCTTCTGCACTGTTGATTCTAATACCCTGATGATGAAATGTGAATCGAAGAAAGATCTGGAATTAGACTTTAATTATGACGGCGTAGATTGCATTAAAATTCATCTGCTTCACCAATAGTTCCTAGAGGACGAAGCCTGTCATCCGTATCTGGTCTGGCTTTCATATTATACGACGGCTGACATTCTTCTAGTGTGAATCATAAACATGTATGAAACTACTACACTCTCTTTCCTATCACTCAACCAAACTATTGTCCTTGTTGCCGCTGTCAATGTTGTTCCAAGTGATCGAACTTTGCTCACAGGACTGCTGATGGGCACCATGAAATTGTTATTTTGCTAGTCGATTTGCACAGCATCAACTGGGTTGCGGATTTCAGCTCGATCTCTATCACACCAGCGTGTTAATTGAACACGTGTTTATCGTTACCAAACCCCTGCTAGCTTAATTTAATTAATCTGTCTTTCCTCAAGTGACTATTAAATTTGAACAGAATTATTGAATTATCCGGTCCCATGGCCGCATGTTTCTCGGCCGCGCACTGTTTGCTGGTGGCAGGATTCTAACCTCCGCTACTTTTCCATGGGACCCATGACCACCGGAAAACTCACAGTGAGAGGTGCGCTGTCGGCGGAAAAGTGAATGTCTCATCACCAAAGTTCGACAAGAAGATTGCAATTGTCGGATTTACCTACAAAGACTTCGCAGAAGGATCGTGTAACATTCCCTATTCTACTCTCCTCTTGTGCCACTGTGGAGTCTAAAAAGGACACTGGCAAATTATGTCCAGTGCATCCTAAATATCCAATCCCAATTATGAGAGAGTTGCAAAAAAGGAGTGAATAGCCTTTTTTTCAAGAAATGATGGAAACAAACATAGTTTAATTACTTTCTGGTCAATTAAATCCTCAGTCGTCCGAAAGATTTTGGAAGAAAACCATAATCTGGCGAAAAACAAACAATTGGAGAAATTTTCAGTCAAGTAGAGAGAATTAAAACAAATTTGAACAATGCATCACGTTCCCGCAAATCAAAGACAATGATCGGATGAAGTAATGGAGAAAGCAAATGAAGTGAATGCAATAGACTTTGGCCACACTGATTTTATGACAGTGGTTAGGAAGGCAGTGCAGGTGTTAGGAATGCAGTGCAGGTGTCCCCTGCGGTCATCTCCCTGCAAAACAGATATACCGCTTTGGATACTGTTGAAGGAGATGGCTCACCAGGGGAAGGCAGCAGCAGCCAGGTTCATGGCACCGTGGCTGGCTCTGCTGCACAGCAGGGCAGGAAGAAAAATGGCAGGGCAATAGTGATAGGGGACTCGATCGTAAGGGGAATAGACAGGCGGTTCTGTGGACGCAATCGAGACTCCAGGATGGTATGTTGCCTCCCTGGTGCAAGGGTCAAGGATGTCTCGGAGCGGCTGCAGGAAATTAGGGGGGGGGGGGAGGGGGGAGGGTGAACAGCCAGCTGTCGTGGTGCACATAGGCACCAACGATATAGGTAAAAAAACGGGATGAGGTCCTACAAGCGGAATTCAGGGAGTTAGGAGTTAAACTAAAAAGTAGGACCTCAAAGGTAGTAATCTCAGGATTGCTACCAGTGCCACGAGCTAGTCAGAGTAGGAATGTCAGGATAGATAGGATGAATGCGTGGCTCGACAGATGGTGCAAGAGGGAGGGATTCAAATTCCTGGGGCATTGGGATCGGTTCTGGGGGAGGTGGGACCAGTACAAACCGGACGGTCTGCACTTGGGCAGGACTGGAACCGATGTCCTGGGGGGGGGTGTTTTCTAGAGCTGTTGGGGAGGGTTTAAACTAATGTGGCAGGGGGATGGGAACCAATGCTGGAAGTTGGAAGGTAGTAAAACAGGGGCAGAAACAAAAGGAAGTAAGGGGAAAAGTGCAAGGCAGAGAAGACATAGTCAGAAATCCATAAGGGCGACAGTACAAGGTGCAGTGACTGAGGGGAGCACAGTGAATAGGCCCAGTAATAACAAAATGAATAAAACTGGAGATGTTAAGATTCAAAACAGAGGTAAAAAAACCAACATAAGTGTACTTTACCTGAATGCTCGTGGTATTCGGAATAAAGTAAATGAGTTGGTGGCACAAATCATCGTAAATGACTATGATTTAGTGGCCATTACTGAAACATGGTTAAAGGATGGTCACGACTGGGAGTTAAATATCCGAGGGTATCAAACTATTCGGAAGGACAGAGTGGATGGTAAGGGAGGTGGTGTTGCTCTGTTATTTAAGGATGACATCCGGGCAATAGTAAGGGATGACATCGGTGCTATGGAGGATAAGGTTGAATCCATTTGGGTGGAAATCAGGAATAGTAAGGCGAAAAAGTCACTGATAGGAGTAGTCTATCCACCACCAAATAGTAACGATATGGCGGGGCAGGCAATAAACAAAGAAATAACTGATGCATGTAGAAATGGTACAGCAGTTATCATGGGGGATTTTAATCTACATGTCGATTGGTTTAACCAGGTCGGTCAAGGCAACCTTGAGGAGGAGTTTATAGAATGTATCCGCAATAGTTTCCTAGAACAGTATGTAATGGAACCTACGAGGGAACAAGCGGTCCTAGATCTTGTCCTGTGTAATGAGACAGGATTGATTCATGATCTCATAGTTAGGGGTCCTCTCGGAAGGAGCGATCACAATATGGTGGAATTTAAAATACAGATTGAGGGTGAGAAAGTAAAATCAAATACTAGTGTTTTGTGTTTAAACAAAGGAGATTACAAGGGGATGAGAGAAGAACTAGCTAAGGTAGACTGGGAGCTAAGACTTTATGGTGGAACAGTTGAGGAACAGTGGAGAACCTTCCAAGCGATTTTTCACAGTGCTCAGCAAAGGTTTATACCAACAAAAAGGAAGGACGGAAGAAAGAGGGAAAATCGACCGTGGACATCTAAGGAAATAAGGGAGAGTATCAAATTGAAGGAAAAAGCATATAAAGTGGCAAAGATTGCTGGGAGATTAGAGG
Organism: Scyliorhinus canicula; assembly: GCF_902713615.1. NCBI lineage: Eukaryota > Metazoa > Chordata > Chondrichthyes > Carcharhiniformes > Scyliorhinidae > Scyliorhinus > Scyliorhinus canicula. Next base: position 94,546,070 of record NC_052157.1, read on the forward strand.
ACTGGGAAATCTTTAGGGGGCAACAGAAAGCTACTAAAAAAGCTATAAAGAAGAGTAAGATAGAGTATGAGAGTAAACTTGCTCAGAATATAAAAACAGACAGTAAAAGTTTTTACAAATATATAAGACAAAAAAGAGTGGCTAAGGTAAATATTGGTCCTTTAGAGGATGAGAAGGGAGTTTTAATAATGGGAAATGAGGAAATGGCTGAGGAACTGAACAGGTTTTTTGGGTCGGTCTTCACAGTGGAAGACACAAATAACATGCCAGCTACTGGTAGAAATGAGGCTATGACAGGTGAGGACCTTGAGAGGATTGTTATCACGAAGGAGGGAGTGATGGGCAAGTTAATGGGGCTAAAGGTAGACAAGTCTCCTGGCCCTGATGGAATGCATCCCAGAGTGCTAAAAGAGATGGCTAGGGAAATTGCAGATGCACTAGTGATAATTTACCGAAATTCACTAGACTCTGGGGTGGTCCCGGTGGATTGGAAATTAGCAAACGTGACGCCACTGTTTAAAAAAGGAGGGAGGCAGAAAGCAGGAAATTATAGGCCAGTGAGTTTAACTTCGGTAATAGGGAAGATGCTGGAATCTATCATCAAGGAAGAAATTGCGAGGCATCTGGATAGAAATTGTCCCATTGGGCAGACGCAGCATGGGTTCGTTAAAGGCAGGTCATGCCTAACTAATTTAGTGGAATTTTTTGAGGACATTACCAGTGCAGTAGATAACGGGGAGCCGATGGATGTGGTATATCTGGATTTCCAGAAAGCCTTTGACAAGGTGCCACACAAAATGTTGCTGCATAAGATAAAGATGCATGGCATTAAGGGTAAAGTAGTAGCATGGATAGAGGATTGGTTAATTAATAGAAAGCAAAGAGTTGGGATAAATGGGTGTTTCTCTGGTTGGCAATCAGTAGCTAGTGGTGTCCCTCAGGGATCCGTGTTGGGCCCACAATTGTTCACAATTTACATTGATGATTTGGAGTTGGGGACCAAGGGCAATGTGTCCAAGTTTGCAGATGACACTAAGATGAGTGGTAAAGCGAAAAGTACAGAGGATACTGGAAGTCTGCAGAGGGATTTGGATAGGTTAAGTGAATGGGCTCGGGTCTGGCAGATGGAATACAATGTTGACAAATGTGAGGTTATCCATTTTGGTAGGAATAACAGCAAACGGGATTATTATTTAAACGATAAAATATTAAAGCATGCCGCTGTTCAGAGAGACTTGGGTGTGCTAGTGCATGAGTCACAGAAGGTTGGTTTACAAGTGCAACAGGTGATTAAGAAGGCAAATGGAATTTTGTCCTCCATTGCTAGAGGGATGGAGTTTAAGACTAGGGAGGTTATGTTGGAATTGTATAAGGTGTTAGTGCGGCCACACCTGGAGTATTGTGTTCAGTTTTGGTCTCCTTACTTGAGAAAGGACGTACTGGCACTGGAGGGTGTGCAGAGGAGATTCACTAGGTTAATCCCAGAGCTGAAGGGGTTGGATTATGAGGAGAGGTTGAGTAGACTGGGACTGTACTCGTTGGAATTTAGAAGGATGAGGGGGGATCTTATAGAAACATTTAAAATTATGAAGGGAATAGAGAGGATAGATGCGGGCAGGTTGTTTCCACTGGCGGGTGACAGCAGAACTAGGGGGCATAGCCTCAAAATAAGGGGAAGTAGATTTAGGACTGAGTTTAGGAGGAACCTCTTCACCCAAAGGGTTGTGAATCTATGGAATTCCTTGCCCAGTGAAGCAGTTGAGGCTCCTTCATTACATGTTTTTAAGGTAAAGATAGATAGTTTTTTGAAGAATAAAGGGATTAAGGGTTATGGTGTTCGGGCCGGAAAGTGGAGCTGAGTCCACAAATGATCAGCCATGATCTAATTGAATGGCGGAGCAGGCTCGAGGGGCCAGATGGCCTACTCCTGCTCCTAGTTCTTATGTTCTTATGTTAACAAAGTGCATCTGAAAGGCTGCCTCGTAAAATTAATGGAACCAGGAGCAGTTTCAACTGGAAGAAAACATGGCTGCAAGGAAAGTAAACAACAAACCTCAACGATTGATCACGGTTTTTCACTGAGGATGTATGTATATAGATATCTGCGTCTGCCTGTCTCCTTTTGAGAGTTTGCGTGTCCAAACAAAAATATCTAATTCTGCTGCTGATTGAAAAAGTATTCCATTGTGCCAGAATTTAACAATCAGACGAATGGGCATGACAAAAACCGCTTACCAAAATTGGCGGATGAAATGTCATGTCGCACTGCAAATTATGCAGTTTCCCAGGAGGGAGAGGAGCGGCTAATGTGCATTATTACCTAAGTCTTAAAAAGTGAGAACAGATGGAGGAATTTTAAGGTTTTTGTACATACATCTTTGAAACAGCAGATTAAATTGAAAGTAGAACAAACAGAGCAGGCGAGGATGCAGCTTCACAGAGACATTGGCTGCCAAAGCTGGGAATATACGGTAAAAATGTATCCCCTCTGCTGAGAGTAGAATTAGACAATTGCTTCTCGCCCTAGGCACGTCAGAAATACACTAGGGTTTTTGTGAACTGCAGAGGATAGATTCCTTGCATAACGTACTATCTCATATTTATCAGATCTGAACTGCATTGTAATTCTCTGCAGAATCTGCGAATTTAGTTAATTTTCTCCAGTCGCTGCTTGGCTTTTTTGCACAGTATTGCCGATCCACGTCCAGTTTTTTTTGTCATTCGTAAATTTAGAAATACGCCTTTTGAATTGCAACATTGTCAACACCTGCACTTCAAGCAGTGAACCTTGTTAATAACTTGGCCCGCCTGGTCATCTGATTAGCTGAACTTTAATTGCGCTCCCTTTCCTCTATATTGAAGCCAATTAATTTACTTTCGCCGTTTACACATGATCACATGTTTTCAGGTCATATTCATTCTTTTTGGTGACTTTAACGAAGGTTGTTTGAAAAATCGCCGAGCTTGTCTGAGAGGCCATGATGTGGAGATCCAGGCATTGCACTGGGATGCGCAAAGTAAGAAGTCTTACAACACCAGGTTAAACTCCAACCTGATGAAGGAGCTGCGCTCCTGCGCTTCAGGGGGGGGGGCTGTTGAACTTTAACATGATGTTGTAAGACTTCTTCAGAGGCCATGGACAAAGTCGTGCACTTCACCTATATTCGGAGCCCACACTCAACATATCAGACACCAAAGACGACGTTCAAAATCTCCGTAAGTGTGTTCATACTCTCTTTGATGGCGAGAAGGAAAAATGATTTGTTCAGAACTTCGGACCCATATCCGGCTCCCACGCAACTTGATAACCATCCGCCTATATGGTTCAGAGATGAAAATAATGGGAAAGGCATCTCAAAACTCTAGAGAAATATCACCAAACACTACCGCCGCAATATCATGCAATTCCACTGATAGAACAGCACTTAGAACATAGAACATAGAACAGTACGGCACAGAACGAGCCCTTCGGCCCTCGATGTTGTGCCGAGCCATGATCACCCAACTCAAACCCACGTATCCACCCTATACCCGTAACCCAACAACCCCCCCCCCCCCCCAACCTTACCTTTTTAGGACACTACGGGCAATTTAGCATGGCCAATCCACCTAACCCGCACATCTTTGGACTGTGGGAGGAAACCGGAGCACCCGGAGGAAACCCACGCACACACGGGGAGGACGTGCAGACTCCGCACAGACAGTGACCCAGCCGGGAATCGAACCTGGGACCCTGGAGCTGTGAAGCATTTATGCTAACCACCATGCTACCGTGTTGCCCCCATAATGACAGACCCGTCCCCATCAGTGCTGTACTCCAGTGTTATATAGTGACAGACTCGTCCCTACTATACTCCAGTGTTGTAGTGACAGACTTAAATAAGGGTTCTCGTTGAGGTCAACGTTCCAAGCATTGACCACGTTCAATCAGCTCCGTTGGATAGAATTATGGAATCATATAATTTACAATGGTGAAGGAGGCCATTCAGCCCATCGATTCTGCATTGGCCCTTGGAAAGAGCACCCTACCCAAGCCCACACCTCTACCATATCCCCGTTTCCCAGTATACCCAGTGAACTTTTTTGGACACAAAGGGCAACTTAGCATAGCCAATCCACCTAACCCGCACATCTTTAGACTGTGGTAGGAAACCGGAGCCCCCGGAGGAAACCCATGCAGACACAGCAAGCACGTGTAGACACCGCATGTACAGTGACTCAAGGCGGGAATCGAACATAAGAACCTGGAGCTGTGAAGTAACTGTGCTAACTACTATGCTACCGTGCTGCCCACATTCTGGTTTAGCACAGTGGGCTAAATAGTTTGCATGTAATACAGGACAAGGCAGTAGCGCAGTTCAATTCCTGTACCGTCCTCCCCGAACAGGCGCCGGAATGTGGCGACGATTATTATTTTTTTATTGCACCGAATGGTCCACATGCGTCACTTGAGACAACTGAAGCAAGCAGTCTCCTCAGAAGTTAAATATGGCAAACGAGCTGAAGCAGGGCTGAGGAAATGATTCAAGGAAACATTCACAAATCATCTGAAAATTACAGGCTCTCTAGCAACACTTGAAAATCCCGTCCCACGAGCACCCACTGTCGGGAAAATATGATTTGGAAGATGATAAATGATTTGCGTTCCGTCGCTAAGAGCAAGATGAAGCTCAGCGTGGACTGCCGAAAAATCGCGGTGAAACAAAGCGCTTGGAAGCACGGGCACTTCACCCACCCACTCCTCAAAACACTTTGTGTCCCATCTGGCACAGAGACTGCAGATCGCTTATTGGACTCGGAAGTCACATTAGAACTCATGTTTAGTGTGGAAGAAAACCATTCTCGATCCTGAGGGATTACCTAAGCAGGAGAAGTAGAAAAACGTTGTCTAACATCCCTGTTATCTCTGAAAGTGAAATTCCATCGATTGGATTCTCGTCCCTGAGACTAAATATTGTGCCCGCGCAGATTTCATGGAGCTCCATATCAGCAAAACTGACGCTGCATCTGGACCGATTCAGCAACGGGCAAATGTTAACACCAGCGCCATGTGAAAATCAATCGATTCCAACGATAAACGGTGCCAGATTCGCTGGATTTTCAATTGACACTCAGGAAGCTGACAAGCTGCAGCCGCATATGCAAACTACACTACCCCCCCCCCCCCCCACACACACCCACACACACACAGTATCCCAGGCAAATGCATGGCACCCTGGAGAGCAGCTGCACGATTTACCAGACACACCTGGATGCGGTGAAGGGTAGGTGGGTGACATTCCACCACAATTCCCTGGACACAGGAAGGAGGCTACCTCGCACAGCCATTCGCCGTACCTGGGTGCAGGTGGAAGGGCCAGTGAGCACCGTGAGAAATACCAGCCTGACCGTCTTGCAGTGCCGTTAAAAGCTGCACGACCTCCTCCGGGCGGCCAGCTTGAGAAGGTTCTACTATGTCTCTGACACTAATCTCCGTCCCGGACAACCATAAACCAACCCCCCCCCCCCCCCCCCACCCACCCACCACCGCCCACCCCATCCAGAAGTCGGCCGAAGTCCCAACATGCAGCACATGTTGGCACGCGTACCAGCTGTGTACCCTGCCCACTGAGATTAATAAACACCCACTCTCTGGCTGCATCCATCAGACTGTCTCTCTAACACCTGTCGTATTTTGCCCTCCACCCTAAGGAAAAGACCGCCCATGAACTCGAGGGGCAGGAGAAAACTGGAGGGGCACGACTGGACATGTGGCGTCTTAGCGTGGCTGCACACAGACCTTCAGACATGGTCGGTGACCAAGGGGATAGGGCGATAAGCCCAGCGATCGCCCTATCCCCTTGGTCGTAAAACCGCTGAGTTGCGGTTCCTCATAAATGTGTGTGTCAACACCCACCTCAAATGCCACTCCAACACCACTCGCATCCCCAACCCGACCCTCACCACTACCCTCACACCCACACCACCCTCAGAATCACCCCACCCTTACCTTCAACCTCACCTCCACGCTCACATCCAGACCTCATCCCCCCAACCTCCCCGCAGCTATCGCTTAATCATGCATCTTGTCTTCTATTCTGAAGGACCTGATGGAGATTGGCGGGTCCATCTGGTATCCCCCGTCCCCAACTAGTGCCATAGCCTGAGCCCCGAATGCCGAGCAGTGATGAGGAAATAAGGGCTGATGGTAGCCATGGACCTGAGATTCAATTCACACTGGAACTCGAGTCCGAGATAACAAAGAATTCCCGCCACATAGAACGTAGAACATAGAACATAGAACAGCACAGCACAGAACAGGCCCTTCGGCCCTCGATGTTGTGCCGAGCCATGATCACCCTACTCAAACCCACGTATCCACCCTATACCCGTAACCCAACAACCACCCCCCCCCCCTCTTAACCTAACTTTTTAGGACACTACGGGCAATTTATCATGGCCAATCCACCTAACATCTTCTCCAACACCCTCCACCGTCGCAGGGACAGGCTGGTGAGGTTTATCAGCTCAGGTAGGAAGTCCCAACTTGGCAGAGGGTCGGAAGGCCGAGCCAGGGAACCAGACGCTGTCCAGAAGGTCTTCTAGCTTCTGGAATGGGAAGTCCCGTCGATTGTGGAGGTGCAGTCACAGAGCAGGAACTGCATGAGCGGTTGTCTGTGAGCAACCAGCACCTGAAGATGTAGGTGTAGAAGTCCTTATGCTTGCAAGAGCAGGAGAAGCTGTCAACCATGCGTGCCACTCAGGGCATTATTTCACGGGTGCCGTCCGCGGCGCAGCTATTGTGGGCGAGTGTTTTGCCTGTGGATCAGCATGTCGAAGGCCTGGGGTATTCTGTGCAAGCGCAGGCCGAGGCCAAGGACAGTGTTACGAACTCAAATGCATCCATACACGATAGCCACGTGAAAACTAGAATGGCGCATCTGCGCGTGGCCCAGTCATAGTAGGCCATGGCTGAGAACGTTGCTGGCATTCCCCAGACTCTGACCTACGTGTCACAGTCCCAGAGCGAGATGGCGCACTCACAGGTTGATGTGATACAGACCCAAAAGGTGGTGGCACATCAGTGGATGGCGTGGCGCAGTCTCAGACAGCGGAGGTCCACTTCATTTTCTCCAATCTCGCCAGCAAGCAGACCCTCGTCGAGACAAGAGCGGGCCTTCAGCATTGTCAGTGCCAGGTTGGGTGGCGCCTCAGGGCATAGCTCCGCCACCACCCCTGCCCCATGGAGTGGCACGCAGGATATTGGACACAACTAAGGGAGGATTAGGCAATGGCGTGTGCTGCAGACTCCGGCAGGAGCGGTACCAGAGAATGGCAGCACCAAAGCCTACCCCCTCCTGCCCTTGGCGCATCTCGAAAGCAGCGGACAGAAAAGGGTGGTAGAACCCCACCTGGGATACACTGGCAGAAGCCGGGCCTACCCAGGCCAGGTAGCAGCAGAAGACGTCCGTCAATGAGGACCAGGTCTAAATGCGGGCATCGTAGCCGCCCCTCGTGTTTTACCATCTGGGATCTACCTAGCTGTAGCATGAATGCTCGCAAGGACAAAAAGTGAGAGACCAGTTAATTTGCCAGAGGTGCAGGGCACAGTTTATGTACACGGGCTAGGGCATCTAGCTGTAAATAGTTGAGCATATTAAACAGTATTAACACGGTTACAACGTTCATTGGTGCTGTCTCAGGTGTAAGCGGGGGACTAGTATGGCCTGACCATACAGGGGCGCGGGGGGCGGGCAGTGAGGGGTTGGTCAGTCGTTGAGTGTGCGCAGGTCTCTCCCCACATCTCCCCCCTCCCCCCACGACTTTCCCCACCGGCGTCAGGTCAGCGATCAGATGGAACCGTGTGATGGAATGGGCAGCTGGAATGCAGGGATCACCCAGGTGAATGATGGAAACTGCTACCATGGACAGGAGTCATACATTGTCAATTAATGGAAAGCACCAGAGCTCATTGCCGAACTGGTTGTTTTCATCCCCCTTCGCATGGAACTGACCTGGTATTCCTGCTCACGCAGCGCCTACACCCTGTGTGTATCGCAGAGCTGGTTGCAGATGGAAGGGGGTGTTCACCAGGGGGAGAAGCTGTGTGAGGATAGAAAAGGGTGTCCGTGCCCCCGACCATTTCCACCCTCATAGTTGGTGAACCTGCAGCCTATCAGAGTTCCCGTGCCCGTTGGCACTGATGCTCTCGCGTTGCGTCCTCCCTTGCCTGTCTGGGTTAATATCCTGCCCATCCCATCTTCACACTCTTCTGCATCTTCCTCGGAGGAGGAGGACCTATGTTCATCATCTTCAACCGGCACATCGCCCCTCTACTGCACGATGTTGTGGAGGAGGCAGCAGGACGCCCGGTTGTGGACCACGCTCTCAGGCTCAGACTGGATTGCCCTTCCAGAGCGGTCCAGGCACTGAGCCGCATCTTCAGACGGCCGAAGCACCATGCGATCTCACTAGTGGTTGCTGAATGGTCATCTTTGCAGCGGGTTTTGCCCTCAGGATAGGTGTCATCACCCATAACTGCAGTTGAAAATGCCTGTCGCCCAGGAGTCAACCTCCAGCCAGGAGTGGGAGTGGGCGCATCTCGAACATGCCAGCAGTCATCAAGTTTTACAGGATGAAGGCATCAAGCATACTCCGGCTATCGGCGCAGACGTGCATGATGCGCAGATGATTGTCACATGTGAGAGGCACGTAAATTCAGTAGAACCATTTCGGTCTGTTCCTTGTGGCCTGCAATGTATTTGCAAGAGCAGTTGGGAAGTGTTTAAACTAATGTGGCAGGGGAATGTGAACCGCTGCGGGAAGTCGGAAGGTAGTAAACACACCTGGAGTATTGTGTTCAGTTTTCGTCTCCTTACCTGAGAAAGGACGTACTGGCGGTGGAGGGTGTGCAGAGGAGATTCACTAGGTTCATCCCAGAGCTAAAGGGGGTAGATTACGAGGAGAGCCTGAGTAGACAAGGACTGTACCCGTTCGAATTTAGAAGGAAGCGCGGGGATTTTATAGATGCATCTAACATTATAAAGATAATAGATATATAAACGCGGGCAGGGATTAAGGGTTATCGTGTCCGAGCCGAAAAGTGGAGCTGAGTTCAAAAAATATCAGCCATGATCTCATTGAATGGCGGAGCAGGCTCGAGGGGCCAGATGGCCTACTCCTGATTCTAGTTCTTATCTTCTTATGTACATAGGAGGACATCCATCCTATCGATCTTCCTCTGGACCAGAGGAATATAGGCAATGGCGATTACTGCATGGCCATCCTGTGGGATCGGTGCATATTGAAATGAATGTGTTGTGCCATCTGGGTAAGTAGAGGTTCCATGATGAGGCGGGTGCATCTGTGCACCGAACTCTGTTAGAATCCAGACAGGTTCCCTACTAGGCGCCTGAAAGGACCCGATGATGTTCACGTTTAGGACTGCCGTCACCTTGCCGCCCATTGGGAGCAGTTGCCCTCCCCATTCTCCTGGGCTTCCAATGCACCATGATCTGGCAGATATTTCGCAGTCTCCCTGCTCAGCTGGTGTCTTCGGCAGAATGCTTGGTTCAGCTGGTTCTCAGATGACATGAACTGCTGTTGCACACGATGTCGCATGTGGCGTCTGCTTTGCACCCACTCATCCTCTGACAGTTAGGCAGCTGCCTCTCCGTTCTGGGCAGCTGCCTCCTGTTCCTCTGGGGTAGGATCCGGTGCTGCACTATCTGCTGCAGCACGTTCCGCTGCTGCACACTCTATTGCTGCAGCTTCCTCCTCCTCCTCGAATAGTGCCAACTCGCACAGCGTCATAGCATACCCCAGGGCTGTGGCGACTAGGAGGAAGGCCACCATTGCTGCTTCAGTTCCAAATACGTTATGTGAGGGGGGGGGGGGTTGATGCCTGCCATCGTGCCCAACAGGCTACATGGTGGCCCCGGTTGGAATTGCGGCCACGGGCTCCGTATGCCCCCTTTGTCCCCACATCACTGGTCAGTTGGTGCCCAGCCTCGTGGCAGCCTCCTACCCTGGCGCACATCCCTGATGCCAAGGGAACCGTCGGCTGGCGGTAACGGTATCTGCGGTCTACTGGACGGCACATTGCACAGCGTCCCCGTAGGCGCTGCAGTGAGCATTGCCTTAAGCGGCTGCCTGATGCCCAGCCAGCGGGTTTCACCTGGTGGGGGTTGTGGCAGAGGGTGGATTACGGGTTGGGACCTGGGGTTCGAATGTGCAGGTAGTGGCACCGATACAGCCGGTGTCAATCTTCAGAACCAGGAGCCAAGGTGGGTGATCTGTGAATTGCGCAGTAAGTTGGCTGCCTTGTAGGACGTGCCCACCATCGTCCATGGCTGTCCAGTACCTCAATCGTATGTGGTGTCACCTCAGCCACTTAGTCCTTTCCCCATCACCCCCACCCCAGCCAAGTCAGTGTCCGACCTGGCAGCCCACAGTTGCATCTTCTGTGTTCTTTCTGCTCTCTCGCTCATCAGCCACGACGCCGGTCTTATTATTTTTTTTATATAAATTTAGATTAGCCAATTATTTTTTCCAATTAAGGGGCAATTTAGTGTGGCCAATCCACCTACTCTGCACATTTTTGGGTTATGGGGGCGAAACCCACGCAGACACGGGGAGAATGTGCAAACTCCACACGGACAGTGACCCAGAGCCGGGATCGAACCTGGGACCTCAGCGCCGTGAGGCGGTTGTGCTAACCACTAGGCCACCGTGCTGCCCTGGTCTTATTATTTTTAATAGTACAAGTGAATTGTACGTCGGTAATTCGGCCCATCGGATGCGGAGAATCACGGAGGCGTGATGGGTCAGACCTGCTAATCATATGCAATCAGTGTTTCCTGTCCGTTTGTTCCGGAACACGTTGGCGTCATTGACCGAAACTTTCAATTTGGGCGTTAATTCAGCGCCCGCTGACATTTTGGTATCAGAACCAGTTCTCCATTCAATCGCATTTGCTAATTTTGGTGTCGACCGATGGAGAATCCCCCCCCCCTCCTATGTTCGGCCAATAAAAAATGTTACGCTATCTGTGCCAGTGGCACATGTCTGTTTGCAGTGGCTTAAATTCATGTGATCTCTTTGAAGCATAAACTTAGTAACCACATGCGATTTGATTGGATGCATGCTGCTGAGAAGCTTCCTTTGCCCAGACATTCTTTTCCTGGAGACATTGGCTTTGAATAAGGGTTCGGCTATTTAGGGCGGGGACATTGAAAATGCTCATCAATCAGTACGTTGTGGCACCTTGGAATTCTCTACCCCAGAGAGTTGTGTATTTCCTGTATGTGGGTATACTAAAGTCATAGAACTACGGATCTCTGGATTCTAAAATGACTCAGTAAATTTGAAACTATGCAGAGCTATGTAAGAAGATGGCTCATTGCAACCTTCAATGGCGGATCCGTAACGAATCATTTTTCTGATGCTCTGTAGTAGATCTGATGAAATACCGCCAGGATTACTGACGTAGTTTACATTAGATAAAAATATCAGTTGTCCTTCGTATCCATGCTATCACTTAGAATGAAGGAACCATCTCAGTCCACTCTAACGCCTAATCTCACTTGCCGTGCAACTCTTTTCAATGAAAATAGTAACCATTGCCGCCTCCGTAACACATGAAGTGAACGTACGTCCACCGTGTCCATTGGAAATGATTTGACATTTTCACCACCCACTGCACTGACACTTACGTTCTCAGGTTGTCATTGCTCTTATTTCAAGTTGTCTTCCACCTGTATCCTTTTGTTCTCGCTTCTTCCGCCACTTGGAGCAGGTAGTGTTGTCCAATGTCTGCGCTGCCACGACCGGTCCTTACTTTGAATACGTTTGTCAAAACTCATCTCACCTTCACGTTTCCGATAGAAAAACCCCAACTCCTCTGATCTATCCATGACCGTTCCTATTTTTTTTCACGGCCTTCTCACCCTACCTCAATTTGATGTCCATATGTCCCAGTTACATCCCGTTGCTCATCAGACTTCTGCAAGGTGTACAAGCTCCATAGGGATATTGCACCGCGGCCTACCATTTATGAGTTGACAGGAAACCCTAAGTATAATGTATTACAAGTTGTGTTAGACCAGTCATTAAATTTCTGCTGTCACCATATTCCCGTGGCATGTTCTTCAGCATGCCACATTTACTGAATAGATCCACCTTGTTCTGTGTGCATGGTTGTTTATGCTATTTTAATTTCCATATGATGCTGCTTTTGCCTTTTAGATGTGCAAACGTTGCTGAATAAAATCAGTGCGTTAGGTGAGTTCATCAATCTGGAAAGCATTGAAAATCATACCTTCGCATGGGATTGGCTCATCCACAGTCATTTTGACATTTGGCTGCCGTCCATTTTCAAGTGAGTTTCAATCTCTCGTGACACAAATAATCCAGGTTGAAATATAACACGCATTAATCAACACTTTGTTCTCTGGCACCCAGTGTGGCAACAATTATATTGTACAACTGCCATCCTTACTCGCCAAATCGTCAGGACCTTGACCGCCTATTCGTGGATAGATAGCAAATACAGTGATGGGTCGCACCGAAAGTTTGGATGAAATATATTTGGGTCCAAACGTCTGTAGGATGAGTTGCAAAATGGTCAATTAATTCCAGGGTCAACGAAATAAAAATATATATATCGCATTTCGTGTCATAAGTAAATCCAACCACCCCTCCTCTCATGCCCACCCGTAGTCATGTGCCTACCTTACGTTACTCCGCTGAAAACGATTGCACCTTCAGGAGACAAAAGCAATTTTTTCCGAATGCTGGAATGTGAAACAAACCTAAAAGTAACGGTCAATCGTAGCAGGTCTGCGAACATCGGTGGAGAGAGAAGGGAGCTAATGTTTCGTGTCTGAACGGAGGTTTGAAAAAGCGTCATCACGACTCGAGACATTAGCTCCGGTCTCACTTCACAAATGCTGTCACACCTGCTATTATTCAATATTTTCTCTTCAGTTCCATCTTCTGGATTGCTCAAATGCATAGTTAAAATGCGGAGAAATTGTCCGTGAATCTAAGATTTACTGTAGGATATGCCTTTCAATTCCCTTAACCATTATTCAACTCATGAGAACACTCATTACTTCCTTAGTATTGTTTGAAAGGCACAGACATTATGTATTTATTTTAACTACATTGTTTTTCAGCAGTATTCTACCATAATATGGTATTCTACCATAATACAAGGGGCAGCACGGTAGCATGGTGGTTAGCATAAATGCTTCACAGTTCCATGGTCCCAGGTTCGATTCCCGGCAGGGTCACTGTCTGTGTGCACGTCCTCCCCGTGTGTGCGTGGGTTTCCTCCGCGTGCTCCGGTTTCCTCCCACAGTCCAAAGATGTGCGGGTTAGGTGGATTGGCCATGCTAAATTGCCCGTAGTGTCCTAATAGTAAGGTTAAGGGGGGAGTTGTTGGGTTCCGGTATAGGGTGGATACATGGGATTGAGTAGGGTGATCATTGCTCGGCACAACATCGAGGGCCGAAGGGCCTGTTCTGTGCTGTACTGTTCTATAAGTAGTAATCCTCATGTGACTCCGTCATCAAGTTAATGGCATTGTTTCTCTTCTCTGAATTTAACAGTTTTGCCAGTATGGTAAATATTTAGACACGGTTATAGAGGCATACAGCATAGAAAAGGCCCTCAGGCTCGTCGGGCCTGCTCTGCGCAGGCCAAAAGCAGCCACCCAAATATTTAAATCTGCTTTTCCAGAACGTCGTCCATACTAGTATGTCTTCACATCACAAGTGCACACCTAAATACCTCTTAAACATTAGGAGCATTTCAGGCAGCGAGTTTCAGACTTCCACCATATTCTGGATGAAACGACTTTCCTCACCTCTCCTCCAAACATCATGCCCCTTACATTAAATCTATGCACCCGATTATTGATCCCTTTACCACGGTGAAATGTTTATTTCCGTTTGCTCTATCTATATCGCTCAGAGGTTTATATATCCCAAGCATGTCCTCCCTCAGTATCCTCTGCTCCAAGGGAAAGAACTCCAGCATATCTAATCCATGTCCATAACTAAAAATTCACATCCCAGGCAACATACTGATAAATCTCCTCTGCACATCTCTCCAATAATGCTGCTGGACTGCACAAAAACTCGAGCTCTGACCTAACCAATGTATTATCCAGTTCCAACATATCGTTCATGCTCTTAAACGTTATGCATCGGCTAACAAAGGCAAGTAAAGCATATGCCTTCTTAACTATTGTAACCATATACTCTGCTACCTTAAGGGACCCGTCCACATATACCCCAAATTCACTCTGATCCTCGGTGCTTCACATGTCCTGTAATTTATCACCCATCCCCTTGCCTTGTTTGTCCTGCCCAAGTGCAACGCCGTTTTGAAACAAGTAAGGTATTTCGTTTGAGACCATCATCGTGCTTCAAGTATTAATTTCTCTATCAGTCAAATATACAATTAAAATGAGGAATCAATCCACAATGATGCTTGTTTTTTTACGCTGTTATCTGCGCAACTGCTTCATTGTGATTGGGAATGTCCCTTGAATGCAACTTGTTCTCGTGCCGGCGGGCCCACATTGACACCGAGAATGGTGCAACCACACAGAAAGTTTGTCTATCCTGGTCTAGATGTTTCTTTGAGGTTAGTTGCGAGTGCATTTACTGCCGTACACACTGCGACTTAAACATTTCATCTATAATAAACATATTTCGATATTTTCCAAATTACAGAAGTAAAGATAAATGCAGGTGAACACATGATTACAAAGTTATGATTAGTCTGTGCCAGAATGCTCATTAGAAATGTTTGTATTTACCGTTACTTTTCTTTGGCTGCCATTTTGTTTCGCTTTCTCGTTTCCCAGAAAACCGATGTCGTTGTCACCGTAGGATTTTTTCTTGCCAGAAAACTGAATTAAGGAGTGTCATAACGTTATTAGAGATCCTTTTCCGCGTGGAGTTTGCACATTGTCCCGTGTTGGCCGCGTTTGCACGCGTCTACCGAAGGCACTCGATAGGTTGAGCTGCATAAATCGACTGAATGTTCGAACTTACATGCCTTTTCACCGTAAGCAGTTCTATCACTTCTGGGATGATGGGTTTCAACTTTACCCGCCAGCAGCAAATCTTCGTCGGCGGTATTCCTGGCGGCATAGAATTTTATCAAAGAAAAATCCCATTCATTATTAGCAGGCCGACAGAATCCCGCTGCCAGCTAACGGTACGACACCGAACCACGCGACGGGGGTGCGGGGGGGAGGGGGGCACAGAATCTAGTCGTTGGTCATCCATATCTTTATGGGTTCTAATCCTCCTCAGGTCACTTCAGCCAATTTTGCTCAGTTGGCTGAAGAATTAATATGTGATGCTGAGCATGACGAACTGCGCGGATTGAATTCCTGATCCCGATGAAATTATTCATAGCATTGTTGTCGCCACTTTACCACCGGCATGATGGCAAGCCTCTGAAGAAACCCATAAACGCACAGGTCATTCTATTGCGCAACATGGTAACCATTAATGATGGGAACATCCTCTGCAGCCATGTGCCAATTTCCTTTCATTCCGCGGACGATTCACCGATCACACCATTCGACTACTTGCATCAATCTATTGAATGTTGTGATTAGTGTTCCTTATTCCATGCCTGAGGTCAGGTGATCCTCAGGTTATATCACCACCAGTCAGCTCTCGGACTCAAACGGCTAGTAGCCTTCGGTTCATCTCGGGCTATGCCGACTTTACTTGAGGTAGGGAACTGTCATTTATAAATTAAAATATCAGTTCTTTCTTTCATCTCTAATATTCATTCTGACACAATTCTAGCATTGATATTGCCTTTTGAATCCTTTGCAGCTTTCACCCAGAATTCTGTGAGATGGAATGTCTAACAGTGCATTGTTTTTTTAAATCTCTCATCTGTTCTACAATGGAAAAAGACGAAATGCGCCTTGAGAAACTGAGAGGTGCGTGTACTTCTCCTGCATTCCTCCATGATGTAATTTGCTATCGAGGGAGGGCGCACGAGTTATTGATCGTTTTCGAGCAGAAAATGAAACCAATTGAGCTGCAGGGTGGGGCAGCGGCAGTGCTGCCTCACACTGCCAGGACCCTGGGTTCAATTCCAACATTGGGTGACTGACTGTGTGGTGTTTTCACTCTATGCCCGTGTCTGCATAGGTTTCTTCCCACAGAAGAAGATGTTCAGGGTTAGCTGGATTGGCAATGCTTAGGGTCCAAAAATGAGCAGTTCAAGTGTGGCGCTGGGAATGGGGAAGGTGAGTGGGATAAGTAGTGTGCTCTTCCAAAGGACTGGTCCAGACTCAATGGGCAAAATGGTTTCCATCTACACTGTAGGAATTCTATGATTCGAAATGTTCAAACTTTAAACTTATTGGAAGTGCGCCTGTTTACTTAAATATTTAAATTGACTGGGATTATGATTTACAGCATGTGCGATTAACAAACGTCTCGGAGACCTCTGAGGGAAACAATTAAATTGGACGCACTTTCCCTGCTTTATACCTCTTCAATCGATATGTTTTTATTGTGAAAGTGACATTTGAAAGATGATAGCACAACCCTTTCAATCACAATATTCAACGTGGCAGAAATTCCCTGCAAATAACAATAACCCGAAAAGTAACAATATTGCTGTGTGAAATATTACTGATTCAATTGTTTTATTCAGCTCCTGTTGACTGCAGGATGTAGTTGAGGCCAACACATGTGTGTTTTCAAGAAGCAGTTAGATATAACACTTAGGGCGATGGTGATTAAAGGTTATGGGGGAAAAGTGGGATTAGGCTATTGAGTTGGATGAGCAGTTAGGATAATAATAAATGATGGAGCAGGTTCAAGAGGCGGAATGTCCTTCGCCCGCTCCAATTTTCTATGATTCTATGCCTTCATGTGTCTACGTGGAAAGCACTTTCCATCCAATCACTCGAACAAAGTACCGCTTACATTTGAATAAACATCAATTTAGTGGAAGTAGTACAGAAAATACTTTCACAAAACTGATGTTCTTGGATAAGAACCGTCACTACTCAAAAGTACGTTAAAACAAAATGACATGACAGAAAGCAGCGAATCGTGGCCACTAGTTTTTGTTTTTCTTCAGTCTGAAGCGTTGTACATGGTGGGGCTTCTAAAGAGACACTTGTCTTCCATCATATATAAAACACTTGGGGCGGGAGTCACGGTTTCTTAGAGTAAGTGCTGATGCCAATGCAGAATCTGTGGACGCCTATGACAGAAAACCGGCACCACACCTGGACGGATTGCACTAACGTTGAGGGGCTAGCCTCGCGCCGCGTGGAACATATTCGATTACAATGAAAATTGGTGCAGGATTCGCAGGCTCCATGATTGACACTCGGGAGTCTGACGATCTGCAGCCGCATATACACACCCCAGCCGGAAAGGTAGCACTAGTTGAGCTGGAGCGTGCCCATACAGACGGTGGCTCGGCACTGGCCACAGCGCACCGAGGCGGGTGCTCTGGGAAAACACTTATTAGACCCCTGGCACTAAGTTCAAACCGGTATGCACAGTAGCATTGCTGCCTTGCCGGCTGCGGAAATGGTGCTCTATGTCCGTGCACCCGGATCCTACAGCCCACATTCAGGCCAGCCCCCATTACTCCCCCCCCCCAACCGACACTGGCAGGAGCCTCCGCCCAGTGGCACAACTGTCAGAATACTATGGCGATGTTGGACACCTTCCGTAAGTCCTCTTTCTCCCTCAGCGCCTGCCAGGACGTTCCGGTTTCATGATTTTTCAAAGCACAAATGAACCACACCAGCGCGAACACGGCCCATCGGAGACGGAGCATCGTGGAGACTTCAGAGAATAGCGGGTCATGCCCTCAATGGATAAGCAAACGTCCGTGTGTTCTGGATCGCATTTACATCATTGTGAAGGTGCTGGAGAATTGACGATTTGGTATCAAATTGGCACCTGCCGTGATTTCAGCATCGGATCAGATTACCCGCCCAATCACCATTTCCCATTTCAGCGTCAGTCAACGGAGTATCCCGCCCATCAATTTTTGAACTATAGGGTAGATATTCGAAGCCGGATACCCTGTTGGTCGACGATGTACTGATGCAGGCATGGGATCCGTGGCGTTTTACCCCCGAAAAAATGGTGCAAATGCTGCATCAATCCTCCACCTGGTGGGGGCTCGCAGAGATCGACAATTGCCGGTCCATGGCCGTACATTTGCATAGAGGCAGCCTGCAGCGGGCGCACCATCAACACGTGGACCCAGCCTGCCTAATAGTGCCCCACCATTTGCAAGGCTCGCCACCCCCGGACCACCTCACACTGGTGCCTCCAGCCCTCGCTAAATGACCTCCGCCACCCCGATTGTGGACTCAGTCCTCAGCCGCCACGCTGGATTCCCTAAAATAAATAACACACGCGCCCCACGCCGTCGGGTATCGGCCCATTGGGACCGGTTATCGAAGGAGTGCCTCAGATGACATCCTGGGGCCGGACCGATGGCGTGCCGCCTAGTCTACAAGTACACCATTTTGGAAGGATTGGAGCATCATAAAAGCGGTGCCACCCCCGATATCGTCGCCACCGGAAATTCTCCGTCCAATCTCTGAACGCGATTTGGCGTCGGACCCCGGAGACTCCCGCCCATGGATATTCTGTGATGATCCCCAATTTGGACGAGAGGAAAGCAGTGGGAATGATATTAATCTCCTGCAAAAGACTGCATAATCTAACAGAGTGCCAGGCAAGTGGCAGATAGCATTTCATGTGGAAAAGTGCGAAGTGATATGTGGTGCGGTTGAGAATTGTGTGTCTTCACTCAATAGAGATTAGAACTATGAGTCGGATTTTCATTGAAACTTACAGAATGCTAACAAGCATAGATAGAGTTGACGTAGAGAAGATGATTCCATTTGTAGGAGAGACGAGAACCTGAGGTCGCATCCTCAGACTGAAGGGATGATCCTTTAAAACTGAGATTAGGAGGATTGTCTTCAGCAAGATTGTGGGAAATATATGGATCTCATTGCCGCTGTAGGCTGTGGAGACGAAATCACTGAGTGTAGACATATCTAGGTTATTGATTGATTTGATGATCACGGGTTTTTGGGAGAAGACAGCAGAATGGAGATGAGAAACATATCAACCATGATTGAGTGGAGGAGCAGACTCGATGGACCAAATGGCCAATTATTTGCCTTTATCTTATTGTCTTGTGGCATTATGGTGATGGGGCTTGGAAGAAGGGATACGCAGATGTTGAATAGATTTGGTGGCAAAGCTATAACGAGGGGGAAGAACATGCTGAAGTGCAGGTTAATCGACCTGTGAAGTTGGCAGTACATTTTGAGAGACAGGTTAACAACTTAAACGATAGCAGTGTTCGTGAATACTGGCATTGAACATTAATAACAGGGAATCTAAGGATTACTTTCGAGTAATCTGATCAAACCACAATTGGAAAATGGCTCCCATTGTGAAAAGAAGAGAGCGTCCCAGACACTGTGCAGAAAATATTCACCAGGCTTCTTACAATGATTGAGCGCTTCAGTTAAAGATTAGGATATTGGGTTGGAAAATATTGTTCTTTTATTACTTGCAATAATGGAAATCGAGGGTGACATAGAAATGTACGAGGTTAGGTCGGATTTCAATAAGGTAGAACAGAGAGGCGGCCTCGCACTCTATGATATTACTAGGACAAGGGTATGCAGCTTTGAAAAATAAGGCACGAGATGCACAGGGATGTGACGGAGAACTTTTAGAACATTTATTAACCAAACAGTACTAATGGAGGTGGTAGAGGTGCTGGTGGTGAAGTAGTAAGGGGAACTTGCACAGCAAATGTGAGTAGCCCTTTCAGGAAAGAACAACTCAGGCCTATGGGACAAAAGCATCGGCAAATTAATGAACCAGATTTATCCACCGAGGGTTGGAATGGAATCAATGAACGAAATTCATTTTGTTTACTTCATGTATGACTTAAATAGCTCTATAAAATGGCATTTTACCCTTTTGTGACTGATTGGGTAAAATCCGATCTTTTCAAAATCGCTCAAGATCACTGAAATCCCACATCAAGCATTGGAAGGAAATTGAGATTCTGTTTGTGCGTGTGTCAATGTTCTCTCCCAGGTTAAATATGTGCAGTTTGTCATCTGCACTAAGGGGGAGTTATAACATTTGGCGAGATCGCGGTAATCAGTGGACTGACCGTGTAGGTTCTGTCAATTTCCTTTCAGTTGAATTTAATTGTAAACTATTTGTGAAAATTGAGATAAATAATGCATGAACACACAGACATATGTATTTGGAAAACGTAGACAGTGAAACACGTTTTTCTGCCCTCAGACGGCAATGGTGATAGGTCTCATTGGGACAGGATTAAGGTTTCGGGGGAAAAAATGCAAGTGCGAATATATACATATATCGAAAATTACTTCAATCGATAATTCATGCACACTAACGAACAGAAGGTGATGAGGCACGTGCCTAATATGCCCGATTGGTAAGAAAGCTGAACATCGGCAGAGACTGCCGTTGTTACTTTTCCCAAGAAAACATCCAGTAGAGGGCAGCAGAGCAGAGCTTCTGATTGGTTGTTCCGGGGAGGTTTGCATACGGGGTCAGCGTAAGTTGAAGGTGGTTTGTGAAGGGGCTGTTCTCGAGTGACAACTTTACCCGAAACACTACTTACGTAGTGTCTCCCACCCATCCGCCTCCTCTAACCAAAAAAAAATTCTGTCAGTCGGATTGCTAAACTAACAAGTTTTTAAAATTTTGTTTTCGTTTTCAGTAGTTGGGACGTTAGTTCAGTAGGAATGGAGGTTAGGGCAGTTGAATTTTCCTCCTGCAGAATGTGGGAGGAAAGGGTCACCTCGAGTGTCCCTGCTGACTACATCTGCGGGAAGTGAACCCAACTCCAGCTCCTCGAGAACCGCGTTAGGGACCTGGAGCTGGATCTGGATGAACTTCGGATCATTCGGGAGGCGGAGAGGTTTATTGAGAGGAGTTAAAAGGAGGTAGTCACACCTCAAGTAAAAGAAGAAGGTAGATGGGTTACCGTCAGAGGAATGAGAAGGAACCGACAGGCAGTGCAGGGATCCCCTGTGGTCGTTCCCCTCAATAACAAGTATACTGTTTTGGATACTGTTGGGGGGACGACTTACCAGGGGTAAGCAATGGGGCACAGGTCTCTGGCACAGAGTTTGTCCCTGTTGCTCAGAAGGGAAGGTAGAAGAGGAACAGAGCACTTGTCATTGGGGACTCCATAGTTAGAGGAACAGACAGGTGGTTCTGTGGAAACGAAAGAGACTCACGGTTGGTGTGTTGCCTCCCAGGTGCCAGGGTTCGTGACGTCTCTGTCGTGTTTCTGGGATCCTTAAGGGGGAGATGGAGCAGCCCCAAGTCGTTGTCCACATATGTACCAACGACATAGGTAGGAAGAGAGATGGGGATTTCAGACAGAACTTCTGTGAGCTAGGGTGGAAGCTGAGAGCTAGAACAAACAGAGTTGTTATCTCTGGGTTGTTACCCGTGCCACGTGCTAGCGAGGTGAGAAATAAGGAGAGAGAGGAGTTGACTCCGAATCTACAGGGATGGTGCAGGAGGGAGGGTTTTGGTTTCCTAGATAATTGGGGCTCATTCTCGGGTAGGTTGGACCTCTACAAACAGGATGGTCTTCACCTGAACCAGAGGGGTAACAATATCCTGGGGGGGGGGGGGGTTGCTAGTGCTCTTTGGGGGGTTTAAACTAATTCAGCAGGGGGATGGGAACCTAAATTGTATGTCCCAGTGTACAGGATGATGAGAGTAGTATGGTCAAGGATTGGGTTAAAAGTTCGAAAGAGCCCACCGGGCAGCAATGCCAGGAGCATCCGGAAGAAGGTGGGTGAAATTTCAGCATGGGTTGGTACCTGGGATCTCGATGTTGTGGCGATTTCGGAGACATGGGTAGAGCAGGGACATGAATGGTTGTTGGAGGTTCCAGGATTTAGATGTTTCAGTAAGAAAAGAGAAGATGGTAAAAGAGGGGGTGGGGTGGCATTGTTAATCAAGGAAAGTATTACTTCGGCAGAAAGGACGTTTGAGGACTCGTCTACTGAGGTAGTATGGGACGAGGTGAAGAACAGGAGAGGAGAGGTCACCCTGTTGGGAGTTGTCTATAGACATCCGAACAGTTCCAGAGATGTAGAGGAAAGGATAGCAAAGATGATTCTTGACAGGAGCGAGAGTAACAGGGTAGTTGTTATGGGGGACTTTAACCTTCCAAATATTGACTGGAAATACTATAGTTCGAGTAATATAGATGGGTCAGTTTTTGTGCATTGTGTGCAGGAGGGTTTTCTGACACCGTATGTAGACAGGCCAACAAGGGGCGAGGCCACATTGGATTTGGTACTGGGTAATGAAACCGGCCAGGTGTTAGATTTAGATGTAGGTGAGCACTTTGGTGATAGTGATCACAATTCGGTTATGTTTACTTTAGCGATGGGCAGGGTTAGGTATATACCGCAAGGCAAGAATTATAGCTGGGGGAAAGGCAATTATGAAGTAATTCAGCAAGATTTAGGATGTATGGGATGGAGAATGAAACTACAGGGGATGGGTGCAATCGAAATGTGGTGCTTTTTCAAGGAACAGCTACTGCGTGTCCTTGATAATTATGTACCTGTCAGGAAGGGAGGAAGTTGTCGAGCAAGGGAACCGTGGTTTACTACGGAAGTTGAAGCACTTGTCAAGAGGAAGAAGAAGGCTTATGTTAGGATGAGACATGAATGCTCAGTTAGGGCACTTGAGAGTTACAAGTTAGCTAGGAACGACCTAAAGGGAGTTTTCAGAAGAGCGAGGAGAGGACACGAACAGTTGTTGGCGGATTGGATCAAGGAAAACTCCAAGGATTTCTATAGGTATATCAGGAACAAAAGAATGACTAGAGTAAGATTAGGGCCAATCAAGGATAGTAGTGTAAAGTTGTTTTTGGAATCAGAGGAGATAGTGGAAGCGTTAAATGGATATTTTTCGTCAGTGTTTACACTGGAGAAAGACAATGTTGTCGAGGAGAATACTCAGGTACAGTCGACCAGGCTAGATGGGATTGTGGTTAACAAGGAGGAGGTGTTAGCAATTTTGGAAAGTGTAAAAATAGATAAGTTGTTGGAAAAGTTTATGAGATAGGGTTTATAATCATCTTGAAAAGCACAAGTTGATAAGCGATACTCAACACGGTTTTGTGAAGGGTAGGTCATGCCTCACAAAACTTATTGTGTTTTTTGAGAAGGTGACCAAATAGGTGGATGAGGGTAAAGTGGTTGATGTGGTGTATATGGATTTCCTTAAGTCGTTTGATAATTTCCCCACGGAAGGCTATTGCAGAAAATACGGAAGTATGGGATTGAAGGTGATTTAGCGGTATGGATGAGTAATTGGCTAGCTGAATGAAGACAGAGGGTGATGGTTGATGGCAAATGTTCATCCTAGAGTTCAGTTACTAGTGACGTACGCCAAGGATCTGTTTTGTGGCCACTGCTGTTTGTAATTTTTATAAATTACCTGGTAAAGGGTGTAGAAGGATGGGTTAGTAAATTTGCAAATGTCACGACGGTCGGTGGAATTGTGTATAGTGCTCAAGGATGTTATAGGTTACAGAGGGAGATAGATAAGCTGCAGAGCTGGGATGAGAGGTGGCACATAGAGTTTAATGCGGAAAAGTATGAGGTTGTTCACTTTGGAAGGAGTAACAGGAATGCAGAGTACTGGGCTAATGGCAAGATTCTTGGTAGTGTAGATGAACAGAGAGATCTCGGCATCAAGGTACATAAATCCCTGAAAGTTGCCACCCAGGTTACTGGGGCTGTTAAGGAGACATATGGTGTGCTAGCCTTTATCAGTATTGGGATTGAGTTTCCGAGCCACGAGGCCATGTTGCAGCTGCACAAAACTCTGGCGCGGCCGTACCTGGAGTACTGTGTGCAGTTCCGGTCATCACATTATAGGAAGGATGTGGAAGCCTTGGAAAGGGTTCAGAGGAGATTTACTAGGATGTTGCCTGGTATGGAGGGAGGGTCTTACGAGTAAAGGCTCAGGGACTTGAGCTTGTTTTTGTTAGAGAGAAGGCTGAGAGGTGACTTAATAGAGACATATAAGATAGTCAGAGGGTTAGATAGGGTGGGCATTGAGAGTCTTTTCCCTCGGATGGTGATGACCAACACGAGGGGACATAGCTTTAAATTGAGGGGTGGTAGATATAGGACATATAGGATATATGGGGGCAGCAGGGTAGCATGGTGGTTAGCATAAATGCTTCACAGCTCCAGGGTCCCAGGTTCGATTCCCGGCTGGGTCACTGTCTGTGTGGAGTCTGCACGTCCTCCCCCTGTGTGCGTGGGTTTCCTCCGGGTGCTCCGGTTTCCTCCCACAGTCCAAAGATGTGCGGGTTAGGTGGATTGGCCATGCTAAATTGCCCGTAGTGTCCTAATAAATGTAAGGTTAAGGGGGGGTTGTTGGGTTACGGGTATAGGGTGGATACGTGGGTTTGAGTAGGGTGATCATGGCTCGGCACAACATTGAGGGCCGAAGGGCCTGTTCTGTGCTGTACTGTTCTATGTTCTATGTTCTATGTTCTATGTCAGAGGCAGTTTCTTTACTCAGAGAGTAGTAGGGGTGTGGAACGCCCTACCTGCAACAGTAGTATTCTCGCTAAATTTAAGGGCATTTAAGTGGTCACTGGATAGACATATGAATGAAAATGGAATAGTGTAGGTCAGATAGGCTTCAGATGGTTTCACGGGTCGGCGCAACATCGAGGGCCGGAGGGCCCGTACTGCGCTGTAATGCTCTATGTTCTAAGCGCCAACGTTTGGTCTGTTTCTCCTGTTGAGTATTTACAAATCGTACCAATTGATTTGCTTGCGTGTTTTCAAAACATTCGCTTTTGCTGATAGTGCTGCTGATCCAATTATCGGCTGTTGGAATGCATTTGTACAACTGAAAACCTGCACCCCGTTCTGTGACCAGTAGAGTCAATTCCGCACTCAAGGTGTGTCTTGTTTTCTTTACAGAATTAGAGAAAATGAAGGGTGATTGCCTAAAGTTGGGTGAGTGCACACTGTAGATGTGCATTGAAGTTCGCAATCCCTATTGACGTCTTTGTCTGTCTTATTGGTTTAGCGCATATTCTGCTTTCTCTGTCGTTTATTCATGGAAAGGGTTCTTCTTAGAACCCTCCATGCAATACATCAAATTGCGCAAGTGAAATCAGTTACTTCATGGCGAATATTAAGATCACCATCAATATCATAACTACCAAAATACTTCAGGCCACATTGTCTGAATGTGGCATTCTCAGTTTGCTTCCCTGATTGCTTTTTTGCTGTTATAAATTGTTTCGTCAGTGTTTCCTATTAAGTTCATCGTGGTCAACATTAAAAAAAGGCCAATTATTCCATTCCATCTTCCAGCACTTGGCCCATAGCCTTGGCGTCGCAAGTAAGCGTCAAAATATTGCGAGGGTCTCTACCTCCAACATCCTTTCAGGCAGCGAGCCTACCACCCCCTTGGACAAATGCTTTTCCTTCATCCCCTCTAAACCTCCTGCGCCTTATCTTCTGATTCTCCTTCTATATCTTATGGTCTTATATCTGCTCTTCACTTTCTCGCGGTCTGTTATGATACCTATAGAACGCTCGTAGAAATGTGAATGCTTCTTTTTGGTTGTAAACTTCCCCCCATATGACATAATTTGAAGATCGTTCTTAGTTTGATGGCGTTCCATCGTTCTGCTGTAATTGGTTCCCTGATCAAAATTACGTCACCCCGTCCTTTTAAAAAATATTTCCCTGCCTCGCCTGACGATCCTACGTCCTGGAATATTGAGCTGCCAACCCCGTCAGTCACTTAACCATGTGTGCGTGACAGCGATGACATCATGCAGCTATGTTATAAGCTATCTCCCAAACTCATCTTCCTTATTCGTCAGTCTCCTTGCTTTAAAAAAATTCCATCCAATCTGGTAAAATTAATTTTGACAGAACTAGTCCAGAAATCCTTGCTGTTTCTTTTCATTGCCTCTGTGAATCTCTCACTGCTGAACTTTCTCTCTGAATCCCAACCCTCAGTTAAGTTATGTTAACCCATCCCGAACAGTAAGAGGAAACCTCCCTGCGAGGACGCTGATCTAATTTATATTCAGGATCAACCCGTCCACCAGGTGCAGGTCCCACCTGCGCCCAAAACTGTTTCAGAAGACCGTAAATCATAGGAGCAGCATTAGGCCTCTCGGTCCATCGAGTCTGCTTCCCCATTCGATCATGGCTCATGTTTTTCCTCATCCCCAGACTCCTGCCTTCACTCCATAATCCCTGATTCCCTTATTGATCAAAAATCTATCTCGCTATATCTTAAAGACACTCAGTGATTTGGCCTCCACATCCTTCTGCGGACGTGATTCACAGATTCAACACCCTCTGGCTGACTAAATTCTTCCTCATCTCTGTTTTGAATGATCGTTCATTTTGTCTGAGGTGATGTCCTCTGGTTCTAATTGTTCCTACAATTGGTAACATCCTATCCACGTCCCCGTGATCCAGGCTTCGCAGTCTCCTGTAAGATCCTCCCCCTTCCTTCTAAACTCCAGCGAGTACATACCCAGAGTCCTCAATCGTTCCTCATGACACAAGCTGTTCATTGCAGGGATCATGCTTGTAAACCCCCTCTGGACTCTTTCCAAGGTCAGGACATCCTACCTTAGATAGGTGGCCCAAAACTGCTCACACTACAACAACTGGCGTCTGACCAGACCCTTTTGAAGACTTAGAAACACATCCCTGGTATTGTATTCTAGCCTTTTTGACATGAATGCTAACATTGCATTTGGCTTCTTAACTGCCGACTGAACCTGCACGTTAACATTAAGAGAATCATGAACACGGGTTCCCAAGTCCTTTTATGCTTCCGATTTTCCAAGCATTTCCCATTTCGAAAATAGTTATGCCTGAATTCCTCCTTCCAAATTGCATAACATCACTCTTCCCCGCATTGTATTTATTTGACACTTCATTGTCCACTCTCCGAGCCGATCCAAATCCTTCTGCAGCGCCCTTGCTTCCTCAATACTACATGTCCCTCAACGGATCTCGGTGCCATCTGCAAACTTGGCAACGCTGCCTTCAGTTATTTCTTGCAGATCATTAATGTAGATGAAAAGTTGTGGTGCAGCACAGAACCCTGAGGCATAGCACTGGCAGATGGCTGCCATCCTGAAAAATACCCCTTTATCCCAACTGTCTGCCTTTTGCCAGTCAGCCAATCTTTTATCCATGACAGGATCCTACCCTTAACACCATGGATTCTTAACTTATTTAACCATCTCCTATGCGGAACCTTGTCAAAGGCCTTCTGGAAATGTAAATCAATCATGTTGACCGGTTCTCCTTTGTCTGACTTCCTTGTTATCTCCTCAAATAATTCTAACAGATTTCGCAGACCTGACCACCCTTTGACAAAGCCATGCTCATTCAGTCCTATTTACCCATTCTCTTCCAAGCACTCCACAATCTGATCATTTATAATGGACTCTAAAATCTTACCAATGACCGAAGTCAGGCTAAACGTCCTATAATTTCCTGTCAACTGTATCCTTCCTTTCTTAAACAGTGGTGCTCCATTAGCCAATTTCAAGTCATCTGGGACCCTTCCTGCTTCGAATGATTCCTAATATCCTAGAAATCTAAATCCCCTCCCTCCTCCCCATCTCTCCTGTCATACATTCATCTGGGCAAATCTCATATTTCGAAATGTGTACTGATGCTTTTAAAACACCTGTATGTATACTCATCACGAACAACAACATATCTATCTGTACATTTTATAGAATCTTCATCATAATCATAATTCGCAACGTCAGAATCTGCAGTAACATCATTATCATTATGTCTGCCAACAATATATACATTGTACAATTCCAAGCCAAACACGATCTCAACTTCGAGTTATATAACCATCCATTCTCTGTCGCTGGGTCCACAACATGGAACTCCTTCCAAGCAGCTCTATGTGTTTAAGAACATAGCCCATGCAGAGGTCCAAGACTTTGCCATGTTCTGAACGTAATTATTGACCGACAGTTAATGCTGGCTTGACCAGAGCCGTAAAAATGCAATGAATAGATTTTTAAAATGATAGTGACGGTACAAAACTTCAATTTTCTGTTGCCGGTGTGCATGCATCTAACGAGGACTTCCGGCTTCTGTAATGGAAAGACATCAGGCAGATGTGCATTGATGCAGATAAATTCAAACAATTTTAATCGTTGAGCGACAAGAGGTCTATTAAATAAAACATTACAAAATTAAACAAGTGCTTAATTTCACCCAGGCTGTACAGAGGAGACTTACCTGCGAATTGCAAGTGTGCAATCTGAAAATCTCTCCCAACAAGCTATGTGCCTGCCCGCACACGCCCCACATAGGGGTTCAAGACGTTGCCTGGCTGCCAGATTCTAAAATAATATCCTGTGAACAGTTAATGCGGACAGAATCTATAATGGATATACCATAATTATTTCTAAACTACTCGAGTGCCCACTTAAAGTACCTCTCTAGCCAAAAAAACTCTGTGTTCCATGCGTCCTATGCGTGAGGCACCGTAGATGTTGGATTGGGGATGTCGGAAGTCTCACCACAAGATCTGCACGGGAATTGCCCGGGCAGTATAACCTTAGCTAACAATCCTCGACCAGGAGATTCTAATGTGTTTCTAGTCAGAGACTTCCGATGCATCTGGCTTAGAAGAGCAGCTTTTCAGTCAATGTCAGATCCATTAAAGCCGCTACTAACTCGTCGATGACTATATGAAACAGACCACCAAACTCATACGAAGCATTATATTGCTCCAGTCTGCCGAATACCTTCCAAACAACATTCCGACACCCAACGTCTTCTCCCAGGCATTCCGCCCACATTTCGGAAATCATCAAGCCGAGATCACCCACACCCCAGATGATTCGCTCTAATACTCTGATTGCTCCCAACTACATTCTCAACCAACTCCCGGCGACGCACTAACATCCTGGACTACCCGATAACTTCCCAGATACGCTCCTAACCATCCCATTGCCAAGTACCTCCCAGACGTAGACTACCTCCACAACCCCAACTAAACACCACCAACCAACTGCGGCCGAGATGACTTTCCTCCCACCAAACTATTTTATGCCTTTTGTTTTGAGCAAGATAGGATGTGCCTTTGCCGTAAGGTTATACCAGGTATGAACATTTGAACACAGTGCCTTAATATATAGTTTCTGAATTGTGGCATATCTAAAATAATGAATGGGCTTCTACTGCAGTGAAATAACGAATTACTGGAAATATAGAACTCCATAAAAACAGAACAAGGAAGAAGACCATATCTCCCAGGTGAAAATGTGCCAGCCCTTTATTAAATTAATAGAAAGATAGTATGCGATATTTACCCGAAGCAATCAAGTGACTTATATTAATGGTGCATAACATCCATAGAATCTGCTGTGGATTATGTAAACGCTATGTGTCCTTGAATTAAATGACTTAATTGTCTCGGGTCAAGCATGAATAATCTGTTTGCTTCAATTAATTAGTAAATACGATGGTGCATACCCAACAATTTTGCACATTACCTTACATTATGTTATGCGCTGATGCGAGTAAAGCATTGCCTTCCTCCATGACTGTAATGAAATTCTGTTGTTTAAATACATCACTTTCTTGCGCACCTGTTCTCGACTACCATCCTCTCATCCTTCCTCGTGTCATCTGCTGTGCAACCGCTTCAAATATAGTTCCAACATGTAGCTTCCAGAAACAGACGCAATTGTCCAGTTGGACGTAAAAAAAAAGATTTTTGACCTTTGTCCTCACTTCATTGCTTTAGTTGTTCATACCTCGATTTTGAAGTCTCACGCTCCCAGAGGTGTTTCCAAGCATCAGTATCAAATTGTCTAAATGCCTTCAATATATGAATTCTGGCACCAGTTATCAACTTTTTTTCCTATTTGTATTCAAACTACCATAACTCCAGATATAGTCGAGACACTGTTATTCCTTTGTTTTGAGTAGATGTGCAACCATATTTTAAATATGCCTTTAACAGAAACGACCCTCAATCAGAAACTGAAAGGTGAGTGATGTAAATCACGTCGACATTATTTCTGCTACTTCATCGCTGTCCTTTACAAATTTCTACAAATCAGTTGAACAATAATATCATACTTAAAGAAAGGACAGGCAGAAGTTCAGTCTACTTCCCGGAAACTGAAATGTACATCAGCATCACCAGGAGACGGCACAAAAAAAGCATGTGTCTGGAAAACAATGCACCAGTTCAAACCTGCCAGGATTTTAAAAATTAACACTTACTTTTATATAACCATAATAGATGAAAATCTAATGAATTCATGACAATTAAACAGTCTTTGGGCCATATTTCAGAAGAGACAAATAAGTATAATAAACATGCCATGCTGTTGAATATTGATGCTGTGCAACTCTTCGTCGTAGACGAAGATGATTTCTGATTTCCCTTTAACGTTTATGGTATCTAGCGTGCATCCATCACCCGAGCAACCTCAAATCAATGATTGTAGTGCATTTAAACTGTGATAACTGAGACAAATATATCTAGCGAGGAATTAAAGACATAAAGATTGGTAAATGCCCCCGCCCCCCCCCCCCTCCAATACACATAGTACCCATGTACAGGAAAGGGAGATCTGCAAATCTATTCGCCGTCATCGTTTAAACTTTGCAAACTGATGAATATTTGAGCAGAAAATTAAATTTAAATTTTCATTATTTATTTAAAAATCACTTCTAGCCTGTCTTATAAACAGGATAGACGAATTAATTATCGATTGCGTAGTAATTCGACACGGGAGCACATTGTGCTAATAAGCGGGATAATAGAGAGCTACCCAAATTGGGTGGACAGATTTAGGTTCCGTCTGAAGAGGTAGAAATCCAAACGGACTACAGAAGATACAACATGGATGCCGCCTGATTTTCAATGAACTCTATCAATGTTCTTGAGCCTATGTTATTATCAGTGCCTGCTGCTGTAGTAAGTAAATATTTGTGCAAAACAAGTGATCCACAAGCTGCATCAATTAGATGCAATTAGCCGTCAGCAAACTTTCCCAATGTCGGTATTGTTAGCTACTCAGCTAATTGACAAAGGGGCCCCACATTAAGAAACTAGCAAGGAATGACGAAACGAAGGTCATGTTCAACGTGGCTGTATGCAATCGATATCTGTGTAATGAACTGATCGGGTAAGACACAAACTGTCATTTAGAGGCTACAGGAGCTAACTTGCAGACATTTATGGCATTGAAGATGCATGTTATAAATCTGTCACGCGAACAGAATTGATTGGGTATCTGAATGCGAATGGAAACAGGGGCGAATGGAAACAGGGGCAGCACGGTAGCATGGTGGTTAACATAAATGCTTCACGGCTCCAGGGTCCCATGTTCAATTCACGGCTGGGTCACTGTCTGTGTGGAGTCTGCACGTCCTCCCCGTGTGTGCGTGGGTTTCCTCGGGGTGCTCCGGTTCCTCCCACAGTCCAAAGATGTGCGGGTTAGGAGGATTGGCCATTCTAAATTGCCCGTAGTGTCCTAAAAAAAAGTAAGCTTAAGTGGGGGGGGGGGGGGGGGGGCGGGGGGGGGGGTTGTTGGGTTACGGGTATAGGGTGGATACGTGGGTTTGAGTAGGGTGATCATTGCTCGGCACAACATCGAGGGCCAAAGGGCCTGTTCTGTGCTGTACTGTTCTGTGTTCTGTGAAACTAGTTTCGCTTCCCTTCTGTATATTAACCTCGTGCAACCTCACCTTAGGCGAGAAAAGGTGCTGTCAAGACCGCGGGGGTCAAAGGCCTTTCTCCCCGAATTCTGAAAATTAATGAATCGCTTCATTACTCACGCTGGTTTAGCTCACCAGGCTAAATCGCTGGCTTTTAAAGCAGACCAAGCATGCCAGCAGCACGGTTCAATTCCCGTACCAGCCTCCCCGGACAGGCGCCGGAATGTGGCGACTAGGGACTTTTCACAGTAACTTCATTGATGCCTTCTCGTGACAATAAGCGATTTTCATTTCATTTCATTTCATTTCAAGGTCTATTCGTGAAAATTTTCATCTACACGTTGAAAGGCAGATGGGCGACTCACATTACAAGCGGTTCATGAAGACTGCTGAAATATGTTGGATAAAGACGAACGTCTTTATGGATAAATGGATAAAGACCGTTACAGACAGGAAAAGCGCATCAAATATAAAGCAAATAATTAACGAATATAGATTGTTTATCCAGTTGAAATCGGAGTTCTGCGATAGCTTTTATTATAATGACGCCCAGCATTAATGTGTTGAACATAATAACAATCGATTATTTAATAGATCCACGTTTTCCGGTGACGCAAGGGTTTGTGCAGCGCAGGGAAGTACAGAAAACGAAAATAAATAAGAAAGATACATCGATGGATTAAGTGAGGTTTCATAACTGGCCTATTGAGCTTTCGAGGCAGGACAATATTGATTCATCCATATTATATAAACGTGACAGACGGTGGAATTTCATCGTCATAATAAGGGTACAAAAGTCACTTTTGGTCAAGCACCCAAGTATAATGAGAAACTGCTGGAATGTTATCTAGAATATTTAATGGTATATTATATAGAGAGGAGCACAACTTCATAAAACAGCATGGCTCCAGTAAGAGGATACATTACATGCATCATATATTTCATGATATATGGCACTTTATGTGAGACTCAATTGAGTATTATTTCAGGATGGGTGTGGAGGTAGTTGGCGGAAGTAGGCAGAGTGCATTTTTGTGCACAGCTGAAATCACAGAAAAAGCTTATATATATATATATATATATATATAACATCAGGGTCATCATCTTCAGAAGGTCAGTTGAAATATGCATCTGTACTAAAAGTTAGTAGAAATTCGGACCGACATGCAATTGCATGCACTCCGTTTTAATTACTTACGGTACCTGGAGGTGACCACCATGGTAAGTGTCAATTTCGCCAAGGGCTTCACAGAGAGAAGTTTACTTCAAAACTTCTCAGATATTGAAGCATTCGAAGCTGGCAAGTTAGAATATTTGAACAGGATCTGCGCTTGGTTTGATAAATGGGAAAGATTTTCTCCATCGCATTGGCTTCAGACAACATACATATTTAATAACAGAGAATTCACTCATTCCCATTGACATCTTACAGTGATCACTGAACACCCTCAACTGCAATTTCCTGGGTATCACCTTTTATTGCCTCCTATATATAATGCTACATAGGCAGATACATTTATACATATTGTGCATCATGTATCCCACATGGCGATTTCCCAAATTAGGTGAAATCTACATAACCGAATGTAGGAGGTGTGACGACATTATATACACTTTCCCGTGTTTCACCGTCTACAACAATGTCAAGACAGTAGTCAGCATCAAGGACAAGCAATTCGCTTCTTTGACACCATTTACCAACATATTAACTTATTCTATCAGGGGTATATTAACAATAAGGTTTCCCGTTTGTAACAGACCGATTACCAAATCCAACAGATTTCATCGAAAGCACTTTTCAAACTCTTGACTGCAACCATCTAAACTTTTAAGGACAAAAGGTGCACGGGAATATTATCAAAAGCGTAAGCTCTCTTCCGAGTCTGAAGACATACATATTCATAATTATTGAACAGTTCCATCACTGACCGCCCCCCCCCCCCTCCACATTGAATACATTGGAGATTCCCCCAAAATAAACCTTCCATCAAGAAGTGGAGTTTCATTCAAAGCCGCTGGATCTCAGGAAAAGTAAGATTTGTGAATACGCTAACAATATATTTGGCTGGTGCGCACGAACATACATTTGATTTCAACATTATCCAATATATTATTGGCCCTATCTGATATCTATATTTGATTGGCGGTGAAGACCAATTCTTGTGAAATTGCACGCAAGATTCGATGTCAAGTCGGCGCCACCTAAGTTCTGGAAACTCGTCGAGCTCTAAATAACGTGCACAAAACTTTTACAACTGCTGTCCAATGAACGTAGTGACATTGCTGTTGCAGATGATGGTACTCTGTGTACTCGCTATGTGACATGCCTGGATCACGGAGACAATGACTGCTATTCAATGTTGTTTTTACCCTTGTGATGTGGAGTTCCTGACTGTTCATGGAGCTGCACTTATCCGAGAAGTTGATGTTTGATTTGTGAAACTTTCCAGTCTCCGAGACTCTCGTGCGGCGAGGGTAATAACGTTGGTTAAATAAACAAATAGCTCTTGTCATTCTGATGTAACGCCCTTTATGTACATGTTTCGTGATGATAATTTCGCTGACTGTCAATATGTGTTCGAGACGGATGCTCACTCTCTTTTCAAGATGACCCGTACCTTCTATAGTTGTGGTGTGCTTCGTCAGTGTCACCAACTCACGCCACTGTGAGCTCATTTTGTGTTTTGCTGATTTATTTTAGAGATAGACGTTTTAAAGGAGACTCTGCAAAAAATAGGCAAGTATTGCTTGGATAGCTGGAAGTATATTTGGAATCTATTATTGTCCCACACCAGTTTGCAAATCATGCTCTGACTGTTGACCAGCTGCTGTGCAAAGTACGTGGCTTTCATTTCTCCTGTTTGAGAACCCTGTGTTACTCACCAGATCCCGACTCTGCACAATATACTACATAGAACATAGAACTACAGAGCACAGCACAAGCCCTTCGGCCTGCGAGGTTGTGCCGACCATTGATCCTAATCTAAGATCAACCTAACCTACATACCTTTAATTTATTGCTGTCGCTTAAATGGCCCAAATGACTCTGATTCCACCACCTACGGTGGCAGTGCATTCAAAGCAGCCACCACTCTCTGGAAAGAACCTACCCCTGACATCTCCCCTATCCCTTCCTCCAATCAGCTTAAAATTATGTCCACTCGTGACATCCATTTCCGCCCTGGGGAACGCTTTCTGACTATCCACTCTATCCATGCTATCTCATCAACTTGTAAACCTCTATCAAGTCATCTCTCTTCCTTCTCCGCTCCAGTGAGAACAACCCTAGCTTCCTCAACCTTTCTTCATAAGACATGCACTGCAGTCCGGGCAGCATCCTGAAAAACATCCTCTGCACCCTCTCCAAAGCATCCACATCCTTTCCATAATGAGAGCGAGCAGAACTGGACACAATATACCAAGTGTGGTCTAACCAGGGTTTTATAAAGCTGCAGCAAAACCTCGCGCCTCTTAAGCTCAATCCCCCCGTTAATGAAAGCCAACACACCATGCGCCTTCTTAACAACCCTATCAACCTGGGTAGAAGCTTTGAAGAATCTATGTACGTGGACTCCAATATCCCTTTATTCCTCCACACTTCCAATAATCCGGCAATTAACTCTGTATTCAGCATTCAAATTTGAACTTACAAAATTAATCACTTCACATTTTTCCAGGTCGAACTCCATCTGCCACGTCTCAGCCCAGCTCCGCTTCCTGTCAATGTCCTGCGACAGCCCTCGACACTATCGACAACTTCACCAACCTTCATGTCATCGGCAAAATTATTACCCCACCCTTCCATTTCCTCATCAAAGTCATTTATGAAAACCACAAAGACCAGAGGTCCCAGAACAGATCCCTACGGGACACTACTCTTCATTGACCTTCAGGCGGAATACTTTCCATCCACTACCACTCGCTGTCTTCTTTTGGCCAGCCAATATGTTGTAAGCGATAGTTAAGCAGATGGGGCGGCATGGTGGCACAGTAGTTAGCATTGCTGTCTCACAGCTGCAGGGTCCCTGGCTCAGCTCCGACCACGGGTGACGATCTGTGTGGAGTTTACACTTTCTCCCCATGTCTGCATGGGATTCTTTCGTGTGCTATGGCTTCCTCCTGCAGTCCACAAACGTGTGAGTTAGGTGGATTGGCTAAGTTCCTGAAATGGTAAGGTTGGGTACTGGGTTTCGTGGAGAGGATGGAGGCTTGGGCTTATGTATGGTGCTCCTTCAAAGGGCCGGTGCAGGCTCGATGGACAGCATGGTCTTCTTTTGCACTATAAATAATATGATATTATTCTCCCGTTGTTAAGTTTTAAATTCTTAATGGCGAATGTCATGTAAAATAAAGCAACGAAGGTTGGTTCAGCTGTGATGGAATACAATATTCTTTGCTTGAAGTGAATGGAAGGGAATGCTATCTAATTGCATTCACTTTATGCAAATTTAGTCTGTGTGCATGATTAGTTATGCTCTTGGCTTCACTCAGCTGACACTATGGCTGACACTATGACGCTTTCGCCAATGTCGAGCATTGCTGCCTGACAGTTCCAGCAACCTGTGTTCAATTCCGGCATGGTTTGGCTGTCTGTATGGATTTACATGTTATCCACGTGTTTCCTCCGAGTGCTCCAGTTCCCTCCAAATGTCCAAGGATGGGCATGTTAGGTGCATTGGGCATGATAAATTGCCCATTAGTGTCCAAAGGTGTGCCGGCTCGGTGGGGTTACGAAGGTTGGGCAGGGGTGTTGACCGAGGTAGATGCGCCTTCACGGGGCCGATGGAGACTATGTGACCGAATTCCCTTCTTGTGCACTGTAGGGTTCTATGGAACATGCCAGTATCATTATGAGCAGGGCTGTTTCCAGGTTCACCTGTTCGTTACATTGACTAATTTCTTTGTCATGGACCGAGTAATGGATTTGTGTTTTCAACACGAAATACTTGGTAATTCCTTTCATATAATTGTCTTTGTGTTTCTAATTTTCATTGATCATTATAAACTTGCAATTTAACAGACACGAATTTGACTCAGAAAGAGAAAGGTAAATGATGGAAAAACAATCAATTTTACTCGCATTAAATTTGGAAATAAATAACATGCACAAGAGAACATTTCTCCTTGTTGCTTTCAAAATTATTTACCGTTTCCAAATTCTCCATAATCTGTGACAGTACCAATAAAATCACAGGACAAAAGTGACAGGGTGACGTTTTCATTTTCGCTCATTTACAAGTATAATGAGCGAAAATCTCCGGCAGCCAATGCCAAAATCGGGAAAGGCCATTGCGCGGAGAATTGGTGCAGGATTCGCAGTTTGCTGACACTGATTTTGTAATCGCTGATCGTGTGGATAATCCCTTTTTACATTCCAATCGGGGGCAGCGCCTGTTTATGGTTGCACCGCCCCCTCCAAAACAGTGTCAGCGTG
Source organism: Scyliorhinus canicula (assembly GCF_902713615.1). Taxonomy (NCBI): domain Eukaryota; kingdom Metazoa; phylum Chordata; class Chondrichthyes; order Carcharhiniformes; family Scyliorhinidae; genus Scyliorhinus; species Scyliorhinus canicula. The sequence continues at coordinate 94,583,341 of NC_052157.1, forward strand.
GAGCATGCCGCACTCCATTCTGACAGCCTCTAGACAATTCCGGAAGGCCCTCCCCCGATGCTACGCCCCGACAGGCCGAGCTCTCAACGGCGCGGGGCACGGGTGCACTCTGTGTTCGGGAACCCATCGTGGCGGCTCCGGACTGTCGCCAGTACCGCCACAGTCGGTGGGGGGGGGGGTGCGTGCCATTGACCGCTGGGTGGTGGGGGAATCGGTGAGGTCTAGGGGGACTAGTTGTGGTGGCGTGGGGGTGGCGAGTGGCTGGCCAGTGGGACACTTTCTGGCAGGTCTTGACAGTGCACGGTCGAGGTTATGTTGTATGGTGGGACCACTGCACGTCGTCGCTGTGCGCATGCATGGCCATGGACCCGGCAATATTCTGGCATTTTATTTCGTGAAGGCTGTGCGTTTTACGTGGTGCAGCTGCCAGTACTTCACTGGTGGGATGGTTGGTTATTAGGGCCTCTCCGATCTGTTCATCGAAGAACTAGACACATTCTCCGGACATTGTCTCAAAATCCGAGAATCCAGCCCCTTCTATTGTTTGCGAAATCGAGGCAGGCCCCAGGTGGATGCCAAGTCAGAGTATGCGCCGCCTCGGAAATGGCACTAATTCATTCAAATCCATACGCACAATGAATAGCATTTGTATAGAATTAACGGGATTGGCCGGGATTCCCCGGGGACTCATCGAATCTTCATTTCCACTGCCGGGATTTCCCGCAGGCGAGGTTCATTTCTGCTCCAGAAAATAGAGAAATATGCCCCGGGACTGATCAAGAAAATGGAAGAGAGAGAACATAGAGAGATGCAAACATGGGCTGCCATTCCTGACACTGGGCTGGCTGGTTTGGGAAGGGGGCGCTAGGAGGGTTGGGGATTTGATATGCGATCGGACTGTGGTGCTGGGGTGGACTCCACACAGGACTGCGGCAGTGTAGAGTGGATTCCACACAGGACTGCAGCAGCGTCCAGGCACAGAGAGCCTGAAAGACAGCGATCTTGCTGTCTTTCACCACAGGTAACACTGGTTATGCAGAGTACCACCAGCAGTATGGGTGTCTGTAACCCGCCAACCCTCCATCCTGACCCCCACCGACAACGCGACCAAACCTGAAATCCAAATACCACTCAAGCACCACACCCTGTACCATAACACCCACAACCACAGACCGCCATCGGCCGAAGAGGCATCACGTAGCCCGCCAAAGGTAGCGTCCGACAGGGGGACGCTGGACAGGCGGGTGAAGAGCGTTTGCCGACGATACAATCCACCTAACCCGCACATCTTTGGACTGTGGGAGGAAACCGGAGCACCCGGAGGAAACCCACGCACACATGGGGCGGACGTGCAGACTCCGCACAGACAGTGACCCAGCCGGGAATCGAACCTGGGACCCTGGAGCTGTGAAGCATTTATGGTAACCACCATGCTACCGTGCTGCCCTGGAAGTAGGGACGGGTACCTGGCCAGACACCAACAGGGGACCAGTCACCGATGGAACAAGGGGTACGAGGATCGAAGGGGCACTCTCGGGCAGCGTTATAAGTGTCACCCATAGGCACACGGTGGACGGTGGACATTTTTGGCACGAGGGCACACACCACGGTAACGTGTCGGCCTTCCACCCCTGCAGATAATGAAGACTGGAATTCAACCAGCTATAGTGTTGCCGCAGCGCTCTGGGAAGCGCTGCAACTGTACGAGCTGCTGTTGTTCAAGGAATAGGAAACTGCAGCAGCAGAGCCTTCTCCAGAGGATTAGGAGGTAGACGATGAGGATGGAGAGCCGGCCGCCGAAAAGGCCTATGAGGATTCACCGCATGAATCCTCAAGTGGGGGGGGGGGGGGCATGTGTCATTGAGGACCTGCGGACCGGGCATGCTGTTGAAGACTTCGGATGAGCAGTGGGAACAGTGTAGCATATCTTCCAGCTCGTGGCGCACTTGGCAATGCGGGGATTACGGGGAGAACAGCCCCTCCCATTGACAGTCACGTTGATTGTCGTCCTGAATGTCCACGCCTCGGTGTCATGCCAAGCGCCGAGTGGGGCCTTGTCCAGGTGAATCCTTGCCATTTCGGAGGCCCCATACGCCTAGTCGGCACAATAGATTCATTTTGATGTGGACAAAGCCCACCAGGGTGGCCGGATAGTGGGAATTGCTGCCATCCCCAAGATGCCCAGGGTCCAGGTGAGGAATTGAACAAACGAATGTGATATCAAATAGGATTATTAGTTAGAATAATGTAGATGTGAGCCAATCTAATGGCAGTGAACTCACAGACAAAGAACAAAGGGATTCAGCAAAGAATGGCTAGGAAAGGGGGGGGGCTCTTGCAGGGTGGTGCAAAGGATGCTGGGTAACAAGAGTCCCAGGGTTGAGGAATGCGAAGTGAGCCAAGCAGGATATATGGTCACGGTGGCCTAGTGGTTAGCACAGCTGCCTCACGGCGCTGATGTCCCAGGTTCGATCCCGGCTCTGGGTCACTGTCCGTGTGGAGTTTGCACATTCTCTCCGTGTCTGCGTGGGTTTCGCCCCCACAACCCAAAAATGTGAAGATAGGTGGATTGGCCACGCTAAATTGCCCCTTAATTGGAAAAAATAATTGGGTAATCTAAATTTATAAAAATATTTTTTTTTTTAAATCAAAAAAAAAATCAGGATATATGGCCAGGTCAGGAGGTGGACAGGACGACCCATGAGAATCTTGTATGTGAAACGTGATGCCATTTGAATGATATGTGCAGAGTTATCTTTGTTTCTGACTTCACTCGTTTCTGGGGCTTCAGAAGACTGCATGTGTTCTGAATCTCTATAGAGCGGGTCAGCCTTGCAAGTTGTTTAAAAATAAATAATAATATACCTACAAATCCCTCTCGACTTTTATTGAGGCCAGACTGACGGGTAAATAACTTACTTTGTCACGGGGGTAATCGACGGGATGCGTGTCACCCTTTGAACATCTTCAGATGTCAAGGCGCTCTTAACAAACCGAAAGGGGTACCACTCCATGAACATGCAGCTGATGTTTGTCCTTCAGCTGTGCATCACGCACGAATGCGCCCAATACCCAAGCCATGTGAAGGATACCTTCATCCTGGCACACTCTACATTTCCTGACCTCTGGCCCGAATTCCTCCACTTTGGCTGGGGGATTGGCGCCTGGTCGACAGTGGTTATCTGCTGCGGTCGTGATTGCTGCCACCTCTGTGGAGGCCACAGACCGAGGTGAAGACCCGCTACAATGAAGCACATGTTGTAACCAGAGCTGTGATTTAGAGATGCGCTGGAATTCTGAAGATGCGGTTAAGCTGCATAGACCATTCTAGAGAGGTCCTTCAATATAGAGCAGAGAGGATCGCCCAAATCACGCTGGCCTGTTCCGTCCTTCACAACATTAATAGCAGAGGGGAGACGTGCTGGAGTAGGAGGACGAATGTCTGTCATCGTCCAATGTGTAGGATGCGGGGAAGGGTGACGATGGGCAGCAAATGGGGTCCGGTAGGCACAGGAGGCCGCACAAAGTGTGCGCCAGGTTCACCGACTGGGGTGGACTGTCCAGTGCAACTGACGCCGCATCCCACACCAACATCCTCACGACAAATCACCCCCTCGACTGCAACCGTGTCCATGAAACATATCTACAATACTACAGGGTACCGGCCCTTTGTTGGCAGTCCCAGCAGGTATGGTCCATGAGATACAGGATAATGACATCCACACTCTGCAATGGACAGTGGAGCACCGCAGCGTTTGACAACGTCTGTTTTCTGCCCATGCTAGCACGTCCCACCATCTACTTGTGTGTGAACTGGCCATTCCATCACGCGGTCCTACGAAATCACAGGGGTGGATGAGGTGGGTCAGTCGGGTCTGTGGGAATTAGGGCTCAGGAGCAGTAAGCGCTAAGGGAACTGCAGTCCATAGGACAAACCTACCCCCAATGTCCGCTCATTCCTTCCCCCACTCGCACCCACTCTTCTGCCCGACAGACCAACCCAACACTCACACCAACGGGGAGAGCACCGAGGCAAGTTGTAGCATTATACTCAGGTCTTTAATGAGAAAACAAATGAACAGGTTCGGGACGTTGGTAAACTTCAATTATGTTTAATTTTCTGGCCTTTGGGCTCTAACGCGAAGGCCTGGTGGATACCTAGATAGTACATCAGTACTGGAGATGGACTGCTGTGATCCCCGACCCTCAACCTGCGTCCCCTGTGGCGCCGTCTTCCGGGGCAACAGCGGTTGGACTGGGCCTGGCTGCAGCACGGGTGACCCAGGTGACGTGGTGCAGCCGTGTTCAGCCCGCTGCTCATGCGGCGTACCAGGTCAGGAGAGGCAAATCCGAGTTGCTGCAGTGTTCCAGCACCTCTGCTGCGGGAGCCACCAGCATCGACCACATGATCTCCTCATCCCACGGATTTCCCAATGGCACCATGGCTACTCCATGGGATTGCGGTGCGAGCAGCGCAAACCCAGAGCACCTGTGGCTGCGGTCCTGGATGCCGTCTCGACGAAGGTCTGCACATTACTGCTGATATAATACAGGGAGGGGAACACCTTTCTTGGACTGCGCCAGATCACACTGTGACTGTTTCCAGCACCTTTAAGGTGTGCACCACTTCAACCAGTGACTGCGCCATCTCTGCTGGGACCTCTGCTCTGATGCGGTGAGAGTCGCACGTCCAGTTCACCCCCTTCAACTTTCTCCATCTCTCGACGATTATATGCAGCGTTCTCTTGCAGAACACGGACAGTGTTAGACATCCGGACGCATGCAGCCCAGGGGTTGGATAGCTGGTAGCTTCAGAGGCCAGGGCATCCCGCCATGACAGCCAGGATTATTGACGACATGTGGTGCATGATGGTGGGTTGGTCGCACTCATAGTATGGGGGATTACAGCTGTATGGTACAGGTGCCAGGGTCCTCCGCTGCCGACTCACTCTGGCTACACTAAAGGGGTCGTGCAGTAGTTTCCGGCACTGCAGGCCCGCAATGGTACTGATAGCCTTTGCCACTTACATCCAGTCTGGTTGTCCATGGTTGCCGACCTCTCCTTCATGGCGTCCAGCAGGGTCTCCAGTTCCTCATTGATGAACCTCAGGGCCATCCGTCTTGTTGGTTGGGATGAGTGTGTGGGAGTGAACTGTGCATAAGCGCCTGCTGCTTGTAAGTCTCCTGAGCATCAATTACATCTCGAGAGATTCCGACACCGCTTCTGACTGGAATCGAATGTGCTCCACGTGCGCCAGTGGAATCCCTTCAACGATCGCTGAATCGGTCCAGGTTTGTTGCCAATTTACTGTTCTGGAAGTTCAAAAATCCTGCCCTCGGGTCAGAACCTCGTCTCAGGGAAGGGGAATATGGCCGAATCTGCTAACAAAGCAAGAATAGAAGCAAGCTCTGACACAAGTAAAAACATACACACAAACAGCCACACACACACACAAACACGCAAACACACATGCACGTTTTAACATTAATACCTTCCTTGTGAAGTGCGTATTCATGTAGAGCTTTCCTTTTTAATGACACCATGAGTGCTATTTTATTACCCAGAAAAAATGATTATCAATGGACATTAATCGAGAAGGCTAAAAAATGATTGTACATTAGAGTATAACTTAAACGAGAGTTAATTCCTTCACAAAATATATTTTCAAACAATTGTGCCATCATGGATGCCCCTCCCTTTAGCTTTTATTTCGCATGGCAAGATCCATAAGCTGTACATGGCTGCAGAAAGGACAGAGAGCTGAAAGTTACTGTCAAAATGGTGGTGGGCCTGAAACTGCGAGGGCGAGAATATTACATTGAAAGATGCTAACATGCAAGATCGCCTTTTTAATAAGATAAAGCCTATAAAAAACTGATCAGCTGAGTGGGGATCGTCACAGGGCCACATGCATGGCTGGGAATTTTGGCACGTCGGATTCCCTTTTCCTGCTGGCAGTGAACCTCAGACTGCGGGGGGGCCTGTCGCGTGAAATGCCTTCAATGGAAATTCTCATTTACAAGTGGAGGGAAGAAATAATCACACTGCCAGCGACCAATACACTGCCAAGAAATACGTGGGCGGAGAAGAGAAAAATCCAGCACAAGCTTCTGGAGAAACGAATAATCCAGCCCAAACATCTGAAATTGGACATTGATTCAAAGTTCACAAGTTATTTCGTATTGTTCACATCCGCATGTAAATAACGAGGTTTCAAGACTCAAGGAATGAAAGAAGGCGGCGAGTAACTGAGAGATATGGAGTGAGTTAAATCTGCAATCATTGGTGCGCACAAACGATACAACAGGCAGTAAATAAGGCATATCCTTTATTGGCCCTCATAGCGAGACGATTTGAGTCCAGGAATGGGGATATGTTACTGTAATTGGATAGGGCATTAGGGAGGCCACACCTGGAGTACTGTGTGAATTTTTCTCTGTCCTTATCTGAGGAAGTATTTTATGCTATGGAGGGAGTGCACCGAAGAGCAGAGTGGTCTCTCCGTGATTTGATTTTATATCTATATATGTATGTGAGTGTTTGCGAGCATTGCCAGATAGGCAGCAGAAATGTAGGCAGTCGCCAATTCCGTGGGGAAAAGGGGAAATGGTATCAGCGTTGAATCAAATAAGACCATTTGTGTATGTAACAACTGTAGCAAGTCGACGCTAGCCATCTTCTCATGTAAAAATGTGGTAGAAGAGGAAGACTGGGGAATGCATATTTCATACGCACATTCGATACGATTTTATTCCTCCAGTGAGACCTGATCTTAAATGAGGACTGTTCTTGAACAATGAACAATAGGACCGCAGCAACGGATGGCACAGCAGCAGCATCAAGCTGGAAGAATACAAAGTCACAGAGGCTTGTCCGGCTGGTTCGCTGGGCGAATAAGAGTCCTAAAGAACCTGTCGGCCACAGCTCGTGCCCCTGCTGATGTGAGAAAGAAGCAGTGTGTCCGAAGGTCGTCCCTATACTGCGATGTCATCACGGATTTTATGACATGACGGAAGACGAGTGGGGAAGTTCTGGACAACTATTTCCTGCGGCCATCCATGTTGCCACGGTGATGACGTTCTACTCCTCGTGGATATCCCAGCAGTTCACTGGCGAGACGTGTCGGGTATCACAGTGGTCGACATAAAAGTTCAACTTCATTTCTGCCATTTGCATGTTCAAGAGGATCAAACATTTTGTATACTGTTGGCGCAGTTCGGTTGAATGTGTTCAAGGGTTTCGTTTCCTCGCCGCATTGTGACAACATATGACGGAAGCGACTTCACGCTTGCAAGGCACCAACTGACCAGACCAACAGTTCAACAAACAAAAATACACGGGGGACTCATGGTGTTAGATGGGCAGGCTGATAACGTTGTGTGGTTTATTTTCCGTCTGTGTAACATGGAAATGTAAAAAGGCATTTTGTAGAAGCCTTTCAATTGCACTCATTAAGCTAATCGTAAGAATATCAATGTCAGGGTAAACAACACTATTAACATTCCTGTGCATACAACGCTCCTTGGTTGGCAAGTGGATTCTGATTTTCAGAGGCATTGCCTTGGAGGATGCAACAATAAATGATGACTGACATTTATCTACCAATGATTATTTGAATAGTTAACCAGTCTGCTTGATTCAGACTGGACAAGGAACGGAACCGACGAATTAAAAAGGGAATGGCCGCCACTTGTTTTGTTTAGATGAAACTGCCACAATGTTTGCACATATCGTTCCTGTCTGCAAAATAACAGGGTCCTGTGTATTCATATACACTGCTTCTGTACACGCAAATGCACCGCATCCCATGGCCGACTGAATGCCTAAATTGGTCACCGCAATGTTTAGCACATTGAGGATTATTTAACAATCTCTGTCGGGCAGCACGGTGGCCTAGTGATTAGCACAATCGCCTCACGGTGCTGAGGTTCCAGGTTCGATCCCGGCTCTGGGTCACTGTCCGTGTGGAGTTTGCACATTCTCCCCGTGTCTGCGTGGGTTTCGCCCCCACAACCCAAAAATGTGCAGAGTAGGTGGATTGGCCACGCTAAATTGCCCCTTAATTGGAAAAAATAATTGGGTAATCTAAATTAATAAAAAAAAAAATCTCTGTCCATTCACAGAATATAGCGCTCGGTATCAAACGGCAAAACAGCTGTTGAAAATAAATCAAATTATCCCATTTACATCATCTTCTTCTTGTAACTCGCAGGTATATATATTTTGTTTTTAGCTCCGTGTAGTGCGAGCTGCATAATGGGCGAAGCAAGAGCCCCCAACTCAAATGTTCCCTCATCTCGCTGGGGATAAATGACAAGAGATGGGCTTTAATGTTCCGATGGAAAACTCTGAGTTGTGTTATTTAATTATAGATATCAGCTCTTTGAAGAATAATTTGCAAGATACAGGTGAGCCACAGGATTTGTAGCTGAGGAACTGTATTTGAAAGGCAATATTACCACAATATTTCTCGTAAAAACTAGAGGTGCACATCCTCAATGTAACAAAGCAACGTAAATTTGAAATGAGAAAGATTTCTATCTTCACTTGGAAAACGTGAACTTATACACGCCCTACAATAGAGCAACTCCCCTCCATTCGTCTTCGTATTATTACATTCAATTTGACAATCACTCGCGTAAGGCAGATGCTGAAAAAAATGCTCAAACGTGGGGTGCTTCAATTATCTAACGGTTCCTATATGCGCCAGATATTCTGCACTTTGTCCGACAGAAGAACCGTTTAACGACTACCAGGAGTGTGGAATAGGATAGTTGTTCCTTTAGGAAGGGAAGAACAGAGCATCAAATATGAATGGTTGAAGTCACGATCGATACCAGTGGACACAGGATTAGCGGTGATAGACCAGGGACAAGTGTTCCGAGGAGCGTGGAAATCGCAACGTCGACATTGACATGATTTATTTTTGTCATTTGTTTATGCTAACATGCGGACTAATGTTTGTGGGTTTGGTGGGACGATGGAATCGTTGTTATTGATATGGGGATTGACATTAGATTCGTTACTGATTATTGGTTATTGTTGGGTGTAGATTTTGGAGAAAATGCGAAAAAGAAGAATACAAGTATGTTTTATAAAAACCAACGACATTGGCAGTCAATCAAGGGTAGTGATACATTGTAAACACTTATCTGATTTGTTGTTCCGAAATCAAACTTGTTTTAGCCTCTTTTGTATTACTTATGTAAAGTTCCGTTGATACATAGTGAGTTTAATTTTCTTCCCATCTATATCTTTAATGTATTTTTTTTTGCAATTCAAATAGAGGCAGCTCTGCAAAAGCACGTGAATGGTAAATATATGGCTGTTCTGTTATTTTGCGGTCTGATCATTCGCCTATAGAAGATTTTTTTTCTTTTCCTCTATTCCATGATCTGATCGTCACTATATGTTTAATTTCTGTTTTTGGTAAACACATAATGGGCAGTATTCTCCTTTTCTGAGGCACGGTGCTGACGCCGGCGTGGGCACTGTGGCCTATTAGGACGCCGGAATCAGTGCCGAACGCTCACCGATTCCGAGACCTGTAAGGCACTAACATTGGCCCCGGTTAAAACTTCCGCCTCTCACGCCATAAATGACCGCGGAACGGTCGGGTCCCTGGCCTCGCATGCGCTTGACGACGACCTGCGACGTTCACGACGTAGTACATGGCACTGCCGTGAACGGACCCGACCTGCCAAATACGGCTCAGAAGACAAACCCTCGCCACCACCTGGCCACACCCCACTGGTCCGCTCTGCCCTCGCGGATGTCCCCGCCCCACCCGCCTGCTAGAGATTGGCAGGGCTCCTGGCCGACACAGTCCGAGGCCACTGCGCCGGCTTCCCGACCACGCAGACCACACGCCAACCGCGCGGGCGGGAAATCGGCCCATCGGGGCAGAGCATCGGCGGAGGGCCTTCTGGCGACGCACAAATGCCGTCACTGTTTTGTCCCCTTACTCGATATGGGATGCAATTTCATTGGGGGATGTCCAGAGGGGGTTTGCTTGCTTAATTTCAGAAAAGATTAACTTGTCCTATGAAGATAGATTGAGTGGTTTTTGCCAAAATTCTCTCGAGTTTACTAGAATGAGAGTATATCGAATTGAACTAAATAAGATGATAAAGAGGATTTACAGGGTATTTGTTGAAATGTTTTTTATTTGGTTTGCATTCCAGAACGAGAGGCCAGTGTGTTATGATAACGGGTAGCATGTTCAAACCTTGGAAGAGGAGACGTTCTCTCAACGGGTTTTGAGTCTTTGGAATTCACTGCGTCAAAGCGTGTTGGATGCCGTGAGATTGAGCAAATTGAAGGGGGAGATAGTGAGATTTTTTTTATTTTGTGATGGGTGGAAGGGTCATTGGAAATGGACAGTAAGTTAGCGGTGAGACTGAGATGAGATAGACCATGATCATGTTGAATGGCGGCGCGGACTCAAGGAGATGAAATTCCTATTCCTTTTCCTACTCTTCTTCTTTAAGGACCCCAATTGAGAACCAGCGGGAAAATCTTCGGCTGGAGCCCGAGGACATTGGTAGGATGTTGGACGAATATTGCACATCTGACTTCACTGAAGGGAATGAATAGGTAGTTATGGAACTTGGGGAGAGAGAGAGAGTGACGGTTTTGAGCAAATTATCATAGGGAGTGACAGCTTACTGGAGATATCGGCGGGCTTAAAAGAACGGACCCAACCGTTCTGCGGTCATTTATGGCGTGGGAGCCGGAGAGTGAGCCGGGCTTAAAAGTGGAAAAATCTCCAGGTCAGGATGAATTGCGTCCCAGTGTGCTGTGAGATGCGTGCGAGGAGATTTCCGGGGTTCGGACCCAAATTTTCTGTTCCTCTCTGACCACGGGCGCGTTACCAGTGGACTGCAGAACAGCTAATGTGGTCCAAATGCTTCATAAAGACTGTAGAGTCAATCCAGGCAACAAGATACCAGTGAATCGCACGTCAGTGGTTGGGAAACTACTGGAGACGATTCTGAAGGAGGGAATCTATCTACACTAGGAGAGGCAATGATTGATCAGGGATACTCAGCATGACTTGTCAAAGGGAGGTCATGCCTAACATATGTGATTGTATTTTGGAGCATGCAACCAAGTATTTAGATGACGGTAGTGCAGTGGATGTACTTTACATGGATTTTAGAAAAGCCTTTGACAAGGTCCCACATGGGAAACTTATCAATCAGGCACATGCCACATGGGATGCAGGGTCATTGAAAGAGGTGGCGTCATAATTGGCTTCTCGGGAGGATCAACAGGGTGATTATATACGGCTGCGTTCGTGTCTGGAAGCCAGTGACAAAGTGGCAAGGCACAGGGATCAGTGCTGGCCCCTTGTTGAATGTAATTTATATGAAATGCACAAATGACTTTGTGACCAGTAGAATCAGTAAGTTTACGGATGATGCTAATGTTAGCTGAGTGGCTAACAGTAAATTTGAGCGTCTTCCATTGCAGGAAGATATAGAAAGGATGGTCAAATGGGCGAATACACAGCAGATGCAATGTAATCCTGGAAAGTGCGAGGTGATATCACTTTGGAAGGAGTAGTTCATCGATGAAAGATCTGACATTGGGGAGATCCGAAGAACAAACGGATCTTGGCGTAGTTGTCCATAGATCACAGGCAGAATGACAGATGAACAGATTGGTGAAAATGGAATATGGGGCAATCTCTTTTTTCCAATCGAGACAGAGATTTAAAAAGCAGGGAGGTCATGACGGTGCTGTGTCGAACTTTGGTAAGGCCAAGCTGGAGTACTCTGTAAAATTCTGGTCACTCGTTATCGGAACAATGCAATTGATTGGAGTGGATGCGGAACCGATTCACCAAATCGTTGCCTGGGATGGAACATTTAAGTTTGAAGATGAGATTGATAGGCTTTGCTTGATTTTACTGGAGCAGAGAAGACTGAGTGGTAACAAGGCTGAGGTGTACAGGGTTATGAGGGGCATGGGCAAGGTGGGTAGAGAGCAGCTGTTTTTCTTAGTTGGAGATCGGTTATAAGTGGACACATGTTCAAAGTGAGGGGAGCGAGGTTTAAGGAGGATTGGAGGGAAAACGTTTTTATCCGTAGAGTATGATGGTCTGGAATACACTGACTATGGAAGGTGGTAGAAGCAGGATGCCTCACAGCCTTTAAAATGTACCTGGGTGAGTACTTGTCACGCCATAACATTTGAATGCTATGGGCCAATGCTGGCAATTAGGATTGGGTTTGCAGGTCAGAGCCCTTATTGCGTTGTTGCCGTCTGGGTGGGCCAAAGGGCCTCTTCTGCACTGCGGTATTCTGTTACTGTGTGATTCTGTCTGGCGCTTATTCATCACTGTTATCAGCATTCCGGTATGCTAGCCAGAGCCAGGCGTTAAAAAATGATGCTGGGATTCACAACCTGAAATCATTCACTTCAATTGTGAAGATTAAAGGTGATGTGCGGAAAGATGTCAATGGTCGAGATTGTCTGCTTCACCGGTCGTGTGTTTCTGGGCCGCGCACTGTTCGATGTCGGCACAACTACATCTTTCCATCGATTGTCAAAGGCATTTACCATTGTAACCACACCACGCCGAAGCGAAACCCATTGACGGGAGTGAGTTGCCCAACCTGCTGGTTGGAGAATTGAAGCGTAAGGGCCACGATTAAGAATATGGTCCAAACGATGGAACAGTGCACTCAAGAATCATTCAGGTGTAAAATAAAGTACCAACATTTTGGAGCCTCTGTTCCCAATCTGTAATTTCAAGGGACGAATATGTAATTTTAGTAGAGAAATTATAGATTTTATCTCAACAAGAGCGTTTCAGGCATGTGGGGTACAGACAGCGATGTGGAGATTTGCCACAGATCAGCTCTGCTCTCAGACTAAATGCCCAACATATGGTCCACTTAGTTGACATGTTTTTTATGTTATTGCTTCAATTTACAGTTGTCATGCAATTTTCTAAATGGAACTTCAAGCTACTACTTTTGTTTCAGAACTGAAAACTATTAAAGAAACTTGCCAAGATTCAGGTCAATAGAAAATGTTCCACTCGTATTACCTTTCGGAAAATTATTATTATTAACAATTATTTGTTTAACGTTTGATCATTATCTTATTTTACTGGCGTAGCCTTCGCCAGGACGCCCTGTAATTAGTGCTAATCCCGCCTTGACCATGCAAAGATGGCCATCAATCAGCTTCTTGAGCTGCAGCAGTCCATTATGGTGTAGGTACACCCAGAGGGCTGGTAGAAGCCAGTTGCAGATTCATGACTCTGCCACATCCAAGGAACGCCAAAGGATTCTGGTCAGGATTCTGTGTTTCTTTCAGGGGTATCTAATTGTGCTGGCATTAACCGCTGGTAGACCTGTCGGGGTTGAAAAGTGCCGGACAGAAAGCGATCGTGAATTTCTGCAGTGCATCCTGCATGCTGGTGTTACTCTGCAACGATGGAGGTGGGCGTAAACGTTGAATGTGTTCAATCACACGGTTGGTTTGCCTCCGGTGGTGCCATGGCTTTTGAAAGTTGTTGGAGCTGAACTTATCCAGTCAAGAAAACGTGCTCCATCACGCTGCTGAATTTCTGGATGGTAGGCAGTCTTTGGGGACTCAGAAAATGAATGACTCGCCTCTGAATTTTCAGTCTCTGACCCTTAACTCGTAGCCAGAGCATTTGTATCGCTGATACTGTGCAATTTCTTGCCAATGACAGCCCCGAGAATGGCGATAGTAGGGGATTCAACGAAAGTAATATCGTCCCATGTGAAAGAGAGATGCTTGAATCTGTCATGTGGGAACTGGAGATTGCCCAGCACATGTTTGACGTGAATGCCATTTACCCCTTGTCACTTAAGCCTGAATGTTGTCTGGGACTTGCTGCATATGGACAGACACATCGTCGGTATGAAATTGAAGAAGTCCAATTGACAGCGCCTCATTTACCCTGCCCAATTATACGAAATAGATCAGAATAATTAGAACATAGAACACTACAGCGCAGTACGGGCCCTTCGGCCCTCGATGTTGCGCCGACCTGTGAAACCATCTGAAGCCTATCAGACCTACACTATTCCATTTTCATCCATATGTCTATCCAGTGACCACTTAAATGCCCTTAACGTTGGCGAGTCTACTACTGTTGCAGGCAGGGCGTTCCACACCCCTACTACACTCTGAGTAAAGAAACAGTCTCTGACATCTGTCCTATATCTATCACCCCTCAATTTAAAGCTATGTCCCATCATGCTGGTCATCACCATCCGAGGAAAAAGACTCTCACTGTCCACCCTATCTAACCCTCTGACTATCTTATATGTCTCTATTAAGTCACCTCTCAGCCTTCTCCTCTCTAACGAAAACAACCTCAATTCCCTGAGCCTTTCCTCGTAAGACCTTCCCTCCATACTAGGCAACATCCTAGTAAATCTCCTCTGAACCCTTTCCAAATCTTCCACAACCTTCATATAATGTGGTGACCAGAACTGCACGCAGTACTCCAGGTGCGGCCGCACCAGAGTTATGTACAGCTGCAGCATGAACTTGTGGTTCCGAAACTCAATCCCCCTGCTTATAAAGGTTAGCACACCATATGCCTTCTTAACAGCCCTATTAACCTGGGTGACAACTTTCAGGGATTTATGTACCTGGATGCCGAGATCTCTCTGTTCATCTACACTACCAAGAATCTTGCCATTAACCCGGTACTCTGCATTCCTGTTACTCCTTCCAAAGTGAACCACCTCACACTTTTCCGCATTAAACTCCATCTGCCACCTCTCAGCCCAGCTCTGCAGCTTATCTATGTCCCTCTGTACCAATAACATCCTTCACCACTATCCACAACTCCACCGACCTTCGGGTGATCTGCAAATTTACTAACCCATCCTTCTACACCCTCTTCCAGGTCATTTATAAAAATGACAAACAGCAGTGGCCCCAAAACAGATCCTTGCGGTACACCACTAGTAACTGAACTCCAGGATGAACATTTCCCATCAACCACCACCCTCTGTCGTCTTTCAGCTAGCCAATTACTGATCCAAACCGCTAAATCACCTTCAATTCATTAGTTCCTTATTTTCTGCAATAGCCTACCGTGAGGAACCTTGTCAAACGCCTTACTGAAATCCATATACACCACATCAACAGCTTTACCCTGATCCATCTGTTTGGTCACCTTCTCAAAAAATTCAATAAGGTTTGTGAGGCATGACCTACCCTTCACAAAACCGTGTTGACTATCGCTAATCAACTTGTTCTTTTCAAGATGATTATAAACCCTATATCTTATAACCTTTTCCAACATTTTACCCACAACCGAAGTAAGGCTCACAGGTCTATAATTACCAGGGTTGTCTCTACTCCCCTTCTTGAACAAGGGGACAACATTTGCTATCCTCCAGTCTTCCGGCACAATTCCTGTCGACAAAGACGACATAAAGATCAAGGACAAAGGCTCTGCAATCTCCTCCCTGGCTTCCCAGAGAATCCTAGGATAAATCCCATCTGGCCCAGGGGACTTCTCTATTTTAACATTTTCCAAAATTGCTAACACCTCCTTCTTTTGAACCTCAATTCCATCTAGCCTGGTCTCCTGAACCTGAGTGTACTCCTCGACAACATTGTCTTTCTCCAGTGTAAACACTGACGAAAAATATAGATTTAATGCTTCCCCTATCTCCTCTGATTCCACACACAACTTTCCACTACTGTCCTTGCTTGGCCCTAATCTTACTCTAGTCATTCTTTTGTTCCTGATATACCGATAGAATGCCTTAGGGTTTTCCTTGATCCTATCCGCCAACGACTTTTCGTGTCCTCTCCTCGCTCATCTTAACTCTCCATTTAGGTCCTTCCTGGCTAACTTGTAACTCTCAAGTGCCCTAACTGAGCCTTCATGTCTCATCCTAACATAAGCTTTCTTCTTTCTCTTGACAAGTGCTTCAACTTCCTTTGTAAACCACGGTTCCCTTGCTCGACAACTTCCTCCCTGCCTGACAGGTACATACTTATCAAGGACACGCAGTAGCTGTACCTTGAAAAAGCTCCACATTTCGATTGTACCCATCCCCTGCAGTTTCCTTCCCCATCCTATACATCCTAAATCTTGCTGAATAGCATCATAATTGCCTCCCCCCCCCCCGCTATAATTCATGCCTTGCGGTATATACCTATCCCTGCCCATTGCTAAAGTAAACATAACCGAGTTGTGATCACTATCACCAAAGTGCTCACCTACATCTAAATCTAACACCTGGCCGGTTTCATTACCCAGTACCAAATCCAATGTGGCCTCGCCCCTTGTTGGCCTGTCTACATACTGTGTCAGAAAACCCTCCTGCACACACTGCACAAAAACTGACCCATCTATAGTACTCGAACTATAGTATTTCCAGTCAATATTTGGAAAGATAAAGTCCCCCATAACAACTACCCTGTTACTCTCGCTCCTGTCAAGAATCATCTTTGCAATCCTTTCCTCTACATGTCTGGAACTATTCGGAGGTCTATAGACCCACTCCCAACAGGGTGACCTCTCCTCTACTGTTCCTAACCTTGGCCCCTACTGCCTCAGTAGACGAGTCCTCAAGCGTCCTTTCTACCGCCGTAATACATTCCTTGATTAACAATGCCACACCCCCACTCTTTTACCATCTTCTCTGTTCTTACAGAAACATCTAAATCCTGGAACCTGCAACAACCATTCCTGTCCCTGCTCTACCCATGTCTCCGAAATCGCCACAAAATCGAGATCCCAGGTACCAACCCATGCTGCAAGCTCACCCACCTTATTCCGAATGCTCCTGGCGTTGAAGTAGACACACTTCAAAAAAGCGCCCTGCTTGCCGGTGCCCTCTTTCGAACTTTTAACCCTATCCCTGACCTCACTACTCTCCACATACTGTACACTGGGACTACAATTTAGGTTCCCATCCCCCTGCTGAATTAGTTTAACCCCCCCCCCCTCCGAAGAGCACTAGCAAATCTCCCCACCCCCCAGGATATTGGTACCCCTCTGGTTCAGGTGAATACCATCCTGTTTGTAGAGGCCCCACCTACCCCAGAATGAGCCCCAATTATCCAGGAAACCAAATCCCTCCCTCTTGCACCATCCCTATAGCCACGTGTTCAACTCCTCTCTCTCCTTATTTCTCACTTCGCTAGCACGTGGCACGGGTAACAACCCAGAGATAACAACTCTGTTTGTTCTAGCTCTCAGCTTCCACCCTAGCTCCCTGAATTTCTGTCTCAAATCCCCATCTCTCTTCCTACCTATGTCGTTGGTACCTATGTGGACCACGACTTGGCGCTGCTCCCCCTCCCCCTTAAGGATCCCAAAAACACGATCAGAGACATCACGAACCCTGGCACCTGGGAGGCAACACACCAACCGTGAGTCTCTTTCGTTTCCACAGAACCTCCTGTCTGTTCCTCTAACTATGGAGTCCCCAATGACAAGTGCTCTGTTCCTCTTCTCCCTTCCCTTCTGAGCAACAGAGACAGACTCTGTGCCAGAGACCTGTGCCCTATTGCTTACCCCTGGTAAGTCGTCCCACGCAACAGTATCCAAAACGCTATACTTGTTATAGAGGGGAACGACCACAGGGGATCCCTGCATTGCCTGCCGGTTCCCTCTCCCTCCCCTGACGGTAACCCATCTACCTTCTTCTTTTACCTGAGGTGTGACTACCTCCCTATAACTCCTCTCAATAACCTCCTCCGCCTCCCGAATGATCCGAAGTTCATCCAGCTCCAGCTCCATGTCCCTAACGCGGCTCTCGAGGAGCTGGAGTTGGGTGCACTTCCGGCAGATTCGTTGCCTGCAATGCTACACGATGATTTGAAGCCAGTAGGGCACCGGAATGTCGAACATATTTGTAAAATGCAAACGTGTTTCATAGAATCTCATAGAATTTACAGTGCAGAAGGAAGCCATTCAGCCTATCCAGTCTGCACCGTCTCTTTGAAAGAGCACCCGACCAAAGCCCACGCCTCCACCCTATCCCCATAACCCAGTCACCCCACCCAACAGTCAGGGCAATTTTGGGCACTAAGGGAATTCAGCATCGGCAATCCACCTAAACTGCACATCTTTGGACCTTGGGAGGAAACCAGCGGAGCCGGAGGAAACCCACGCCCACATGGAGAGAACGTGCAGTGCAGACTCCGCACAGACAGTGACCCAGGCCAGGAATCGAACCTGGGACACAGGAGCAGTGAAGCAATTGTGCTGACCACCATGCTACCGTGCTGTTGATTCTACTGAAACA
This sequence comes from Scyliorhinus canicula, assembly GCF_902713615.1. Classification (NCBI taxonomy): domain Eukaryota; kingdom Metazoa; phylum Chordata; class Chondrichthyes; order Carcharhiniformes; family Scyliorhinidae; genus Scyliorhinus; species Scyliorhinus canicula. The sequence continues at coordinate 94,601,614 of NC_052157.1, forward strand.
GTAAACACGCCTCCATACGGCTGATGTAAATTGAATGATTTACATGTTTATAATTTTGCTGTTCTTGTACAGTGGGATAAATATAAATTTGGAAGCTCGATATGAATATCCTGCATCATAACTCCGAATAAATAAGCGTAGCTTTTAACATTGTTCATGAACAAATGAAAACAGAGAAGATATTTTGAATAAATTTATATAGTTTCCTTCGGTGTTTTATTTAATGTTTTTTTGCTTATTTTTCATAATCATTATTGTCACCAGTAGGCTTTCATTAACACTGGAATGAAGTTATTGTGAAACGCCCCTAGTCGCCCTCTGCTCCTCTATGGGTTCACAATGGGAGGATTCAGAATTTCCAAGTTATATAACAGCGCGCCTTCATGGAATGTGGGAGGAAACCGGAGAATCCAGATTAAACCAACACGGATATTGGGAGAATGTGCAGACTCCGAAATGACAGTGACCCAAGCGGGAATCAAACATGGATCCTCGCGCAGTGAAGGAACAATGCAAACCACTGTGCTGTAGTACTGTGTGAATAGCACAATACCAATATACAGAAAACGATAAATATTGTGGAACGAGGGGCGGCTGGGCGGTGCCGTGATGTTATTTACATTTCACTCGGCTTCTGCTATTCACATGGGTTCAAATCGTTCCTTCTTTTCGTTCTTTTGTTTTCTTTACTCCTTGACGCGTTTGTTGTGGCTGCTGGGGGCCTGTGTTTCTAATGCCCCGCCTGTGTTGCGATCTCTATTCTCCCTCCTCTTTCCCACCGTTGTGGTTTGCGCCCTTTGCCGATTCCCCTCTGCCTCCCCCCCCCCTCCCCCACATTTAATGCCCTGGCCCTCCCGCTGTGTTTGGTGTTGCTTTCATGTTTCCTGGTCCGCCTCCCGCTCCCTCTTCCCGTCTTTCCTTTTGTGTCTTTGCTGCTTTACTTTTGTCCCAAGGCTATCTAGTAGCTGGGACCACACTTATACTCATTACTTTAAACATTGTGTTGGAGAAGATGATCCAGTACCCGGTAAGTCTACGGCAATACTAGAACATGTGGGCGTGTTTGGCGAACCACCTTGGTAAATATCAATCCAATAACTCCGGAAACCACCTTCTCATTCGGGTTGTAGTCAAGTGATCTCCATGTACCACTTCGAGCAACGTTAGATTGAGCCTTGCGCATGTGGAGATGGCGTTGGCAATGTGCCGTGACTCTATCCAGAATCCCCACCTTATTTCGAGCCCCAGGTCCTCCTCCCACCTCTCTCTGGTCTCATCCAGTTTCGCGCTGGCACTCTCTATCAGTCGTCTGTAAATGTCGCTACAGTTTCCCTGCCTAAAGTGACTGCATGCAGTAGTACTTCCGTGCTGACGGCCGCCTTTGGTTCCATCCATCGGAAGTTGTTGATCTGCAATCATGTGAATTTGTTGCCATTTGTCAGTTGAAATCTTTCCATCAGTGCGTCTAGTATTGTGACCCTACAATCTGTGTACAGATCTCTAACTGTCAATGCACCCCCCCCCCCACTCACACACACACCGTCTTGCCACCCCCTTTGAAAGGAGGTGTCTCTCAGCACCAGCATGAACCTGTCGTTGTTCCAGATGGAGGCCTTATTGGACATTTTGTTTGCGACAACCTGTTGTGGCAGCTGGTTCCACGACTGGAGTGATGCCATCACCGCTGGGCTGTTTGAGTACTTCATGGGTGAGGATGGGAGGTCCGCCGGGACTCGGGCCAATAGGGACGTCCCCTTTGAGGAGTCTTCCTCCACGAGCACCTACATGGCCTCCGGCACCTTTATCCGCCCCATTATGATTTCTGCTGTCGCTGCCAATGGTAGTACGGCAGATTTGGAAGGGCTTGCCCCCCTCCCGAATATCGTTTTCTGGAGACTTTGTTTGGGATCCTTGCATTTCTCACCCTCCCCCCCCACCCCCGCCCCACACACACACAGGTTCACCATTCGTAGTTTGCCCAAGGAGTTGAAACCGGCCTTGGGAACATAGTTCGTGTTGGATCTATGTAGGAAGAGGTACCTGGACAGCTCGTTCATTTTGATCGCCTGAGAGTGGGAATCTGTTCCATCCCTGCAGGTCATTTTTATCTTCCCCTGTCAGAGTTGTCACGTTCCATTTGTGGACCCCTGTCCATTTATGGTGATTTGGATCCCCAGGTAGCGGAATTTGTGCGGGCCTGTTTCAATGGCACTCCCGCCAGCTTTGTCCCTTCGCCTTGCGGGTTTACTAGGAAGATCCTCCTTTTGCTCAAGTTAAGTTGGTAGACCGAGATGGCTCCAAACTCTTTCAAGAGGCGTGAGCAATCCTTCTTTGCTGCTTTATGAGTTCGCGATGTAGAAGAGTAGGTGATCTGCATAGCGTGAGGCTGTATGCTACCTGCCTCCTCTTCGGACCCCATTTCAGTTCTTTGCTGTTCTGCGCGTGATAGCTGGCGATTAGATGACTGCAGCAAACGGCAGCGCCAGGGGGGGGGGGGGGGGGAGGTCATCCCTGCCTCGTGCCCCTTTGCAGCTGCAAATATTTAGAGCTGGTGGTATTTTTCCGTACGCTCACCATGTGCAAAGTTTGCAAAAGTTGTGCAAAGTTTCACCCAGGTGGCGAATCATGTTCCGAGCCAGAACGGCTCCATGAAGAACTTCCATTGGACTCTGTCAAAAGCCTTTTCTGCGCCTCGATAGATCATCACCTCAGGTCATCTCTCCGCGGATGGGTTCATGATCATGTTTAGCAGGCATCTGATGTTCAATGTTAGCTGTCCACAATTGAAGCCCGAAGGATCCTCTGTGACCACCTCCAGTGCGCAGTTGTCCAGTCTCTTTGCCAGGACCTTGGCCAATATTTTGCGATTTACGTATAGTAGCTAGATGGGTCTCTAAGGACCACATTCCTTTGGGTCATGGTTACTTTTATTTTTCTTTTTTTAATAAATTTAGAGTACCCAATTATTTTTTCCAATTATGGGTTAATTTAGCATGGACAATCCACGTAGCCTGCACATCTTTTCGGTTGTGGGGGCGATACCCACGCAAAAACGGGGAGAATGTGCAAACTCCACACAGACACTGCCCCAGGGCCTGGAGTCGAACCTGGGTTCTCAGCGCCGTAGGCAGCAATGCTAACCACTGTGCCACCGTGCTGCACCGGGTCTTTGTTTTCTTTAGTCGTAGAATGTACAGTGCAGAAGGAGGCCATTCGGCCCATCGAGTCTGCACCGGCTCTTGGAAAGAGCACCCTACCCAAGGTCGACACCTCCACCCTATCCCCATAACCCAGTAACCCCGCCCAACACTAAGGGCAATTTTGGACACTAAGGGCAAGTTATCATGGCCAATCCACCTAACCTGCACATCTTTGGACTGTGGGAGGAAACTGGAGCACCCGGAGGAAACCCACGCACACATGGGGATGATGTGCAGACTCCGCACAGAGAGTGACCCAAGCCGGAATCGAACCTGGGACCCTGGAGCTGTGAAGCATTTGTGCTATCCACAAAGCTACCGTGTTGCCAGCAAGATTTAGACTTGCGGCAGCAGAGGCGGCAGTGTGCCCCTCGCCCGTGAATCTGTGAATAACTCCTGCAGGTTTTGGGCCAGTGGAGCATCTTGGTTTTGTACAAGTCCGCAGGGTCTCCAATGCATTTGTCACCACATTCATACAGGATCCCCCATGCCTGCCGGAGTTGGTGCACCGCTCTTCTCGTGGCGATTACATCAAAGTCCATCAGTAGCTTTTTCCTCACCGCCAGGAGCTCTAGGTTCGGGGCCTAGGCGTACTGCCGGTCCACTTCCAGTATGGAGTCAACTAGCTTTTGCATAAACGCCCTTTCCTACCTGTCTCTTCATTCTTGAAAATCGATATTTCTCCCTGATCACAGCCTTTAGCGCCTCCCAGAACATGGCGGGTGGGACTTCAACGTTCTGATTGTTCTTCATTTACTCATCTGTGGCCTGTGATATTTCCTGGCAAAAGGCCTTATCGGCCAGTTAGGCCGTGTGCAACCACCATGAGGGGCATTGGGCACTCCCTGTCTTCAACCTCACTTCCACATACGGTGGAGTGTGGTCGGAGATTACGACTGCAGAGTATTCCATGCTGAACAACCCCAGAAGCACCGATTTCCCCACAAAAATAAGTCAAACTTTGAGTTTACAGTCTGTACTGCGGGGAAGAAGGAGAACTCCCTCTCCCCTGGGTGGATAAATTGCCATGGGTCTTCGGCCCCCATCTGCTCCATAAAGAGACCGAGTTCCTTTGCCTTTCTGGAAGTCCTTCCCATTTTGTGGTCCTACTTGTCTGTCCCTGGAACCTGTACACGGTTAAAGTCCGCCCACCGCCACCCCGCGCCCATTATCATTCGGTGCCTGTCTATGTCGCTATGTTGGGGATTTCTGCCATGGTTTTTTAATAAATTCCATGTTGTCCCTGTTGGCACCATACTCATTGACGAGGACCACCAGTGCTCCACCTGGGGCAATGCTGACCAAGATGTACCGTCCCCCCTCGGTCCGTAACCGTCCTTGTCGCTGTAAATATCGTTCTTTTATTAATTAGTACGTTACACCCCTGGTCCTCTTCCCATAGAAGGAATGGTAGGTCTGTCCCACTCAGTCCTTCCTTACCCGCAGTCGCTCCTTCTTCCTCAAGCGTGTCTCTTGGAAAAATACTGTCGGCTTTCATGTTCCTTAGATGGGTGAAGACTCTCGATCTTTCCATTGAGCTGTTCAGACTCCCGACATTTCAGATGACTATCCTGGTGGGGTAGTTTTGTCCCCACGCTCCTGTGCGATTAATCATACTTACCTGGTGGACATGCCCCTGTGCTCCGGTGTTATCTTTGTACAGGGGGCATCCAACATGGCCGCCAACTGTGCGCCCGCCACGTGGATATGTCCCTGCTCTCTGGGGCCTTCCTTCCCCCTGGGCCGGACTAGGTGGTTGCTCAAAGTGCCAATTTGTTCCGGAAACAGGCTGCGACCTGTTGGAGCCATACTGCCGTTATCAATCTGCCCGTATGTATTTCTATGTCCCATGCCCCTCCCCTTCCTCTTTCTCCTCTTTCTCTAGCCCGCTCCCCTCTACCCCCCTTCTTGCTACTCCTCTCCCCGCTTACCACACCGCCCCCCCACCTCACACACACACACACGTGCTGTCTCCCTGGCTTTTGCACAATTCCTGGCACTAGCTGTCCCGCTAGTGTGGTGACTCCCCTACCAGAAGTTACTGTACTTCTGTTCCTCGCCCGCTCTCTGGAATTCCTATTCGCTCTATTACCGATCTTACTCTGCACTTTTCTGGGGATAACTCTGCCATCATTTTGTCGCTACGCGCGTTGCTCCAAACGAGTTCACGTTCGTCCAGGAAAATTACTCGCTTTGCCGGCGGTTTCCAGTCGATCGATCAGATTGTGATGAGCTAGGGAGAGGTTCTTCCATTCCACACCCACTCCCACGTCAGCTCATTGTAGCGTTGCCATTTCTATCCATGGGCTCCTCATCAATTTCCCTGTTGCCGCTTCTTCAAACCTCATTCCACGACAAATCCATCCGCCTCCACCGGGGAAGTTGTTATGTGCCAGGGTTTAGAGAACCGCAAAGTCTATCATGGGGTTCACCTGACCACAACTTTTTATAGATTATGTTTATGGGGAGCACAAAGCCAGACCTTACAGGTGTGATGTACCAGAGATCCACAGTGTTTTTAAATGGAAACAATATTTATTTATGAAACCAGTTAACATTTTATAAAACCACAGTAAAAATCTTAACAACGATCATGACCAATCCTCCCCAAAGATACAATATTCTATAAGTAAACCTTAATATTTCCTTATTAACATCCATATGACAAAAGCCCCGTTTTAACACGGATAACAGGTTTAAATTCACTACTGAGAGCAGTCAGCAGTTTCAAATTACCCAATTGATCTGGAGACTGTCTTTAGTTTGCAGAGAGATTTTTAAGCAGCACCTTGTTTTTCCTGCAGATATGCAGCATTCAAAACGTAACTAGAACACACCCTGCACGAAAGAGCCGAAGACTAAAGGAAAGCAGACAGACAACCCAGCTCCACCCACACTCTGACATCGCTAATCCACAGCCATTTCTTAAAGGTACGTCCACGACAGATATTTTTTTATAAACACACATTTCTTAAACACCCATTTCTTAAAGGTACTCTCACATGACACTTTCTCCCAAGGAAACAAAAACCCATCAACTTCAAGTTAGTATCGTTTTGCACCTTTTCTCTTTCCTTTAAGAAATATGGACAATGAATATACTTTTTTTAACAAAACGAACCGCGCAAAAACTTAATAATAACACAGTCCATTTTTGTTCTTCCTCTAACTTTTTCGTTTAAAAAAACACACGCAAACAGGTATAATAATATCGTCATTCTTTTTTTGTTCTTCTGCCTCCAACTGGAATCCTTCTCGATTGACAGTCTCTTTGAACAAGATCACGATCCATCCCTTCCTCTGCGTCTCTGCATTTCCTTTCAAAGTCAGATACTTTAGTTCAATCAGATCAGAGTCCCTTGCAATACTCCAATACAGGAACATTGGTTACCACGGGCTTCAGTCACTCAAGTGCCTGTTGAAGCTTTGCTTCCAACTGAACTTTTCGACGTTTCTTCAGCAAGTCAATCAGTGGAGCAACCACGCTGCAATAATTTGGCACAAATGTTCGATCAAATCCACTCATGACAAGAAATCGAACGATTTCACTTCATCTCGAGGGTATTGGAAACTCCTCAATAACCTGTGGTTCCACATCCTCTGTGACCATTCAACGTTGTCCGATTGTATTGTCAAGGAAAAAAAATTGGGTTTTCCAAAATCACCTTTGGCTCGGTTTACCGCCAAACCCGCCTACTGAAGTCGATCGAATAACTCCATCAGATGTTTTAAATTTTCGTCCCATGTCTGGCTGAATATTATCAGATCGTCGATGTATACCGCGTAGTTTGTTAATCCTGAAACAACGTTGTTAGTTATCCATTGAAATCTGGCTGGGGCGTTTATCTTGCCAAATGGCATTACTTTGATTTGGTATATACCATCTGGAGTCATAGAGCTTAAACACCCTTCGCCTTCTCGGATAAAGGTACCTGCCAGTAACCTTTAATAATTCCACTTTGGAAATAAATGTTGATTGTCCGACTTTCTGAATGCAATCCTCCAAACTTGGAATAGGGTAAGAGTCCGTACTTGTAATTGCACTAACCTTTCTATTGTCCCCACAAAATCGTTGGGTACCGTCAGGTTTTGGTACCATCACTATGGGTGAGTTCCATTTGCTGCAACCCACTTCAATTATGCCATTTTAAGCATACTCTCAATCTCTTTGTTAACCTCTGCCAATTTTAAAGGGTTAAGTCTACATGAATGCAGTTTCATTGGAACAGGACTTTCCACCTCTACATCATGTATAGCCATTTTACTCCAACCCAACCTATCTCCATAAACTTTCCCATGCGATACCAAAAGCTCTTTCAGGATAGCCTGTTTTCTTCTGGAAGGTAACTCAACATTGTATCCCAATTGGTAAGAAGATCCTCGTTTTTCAATTTAATTTGAGGTATGTCAAATTCAAAGTCATCTGGATTTGGTTCGTCACTTTCAGTTAGAATCATTAAAACCTCTTCCTTTTTCTCTCCTTCCCTTTCAAAGTACAGTTTGAGCATATTCACATGACACACTTGGTGAGTTTCCCTCCTATCAGGCATTTTTACCACATAATTCACCTCATTTAATTTCCTTTCAATTTGATAAGGTCCACACAACCTTGCTTTTAAACGTTCACCTACCACTGGTAACAATACGAAAACTTTATCTTTACTGGCAAAACTACGAACTTTGGATTTTTTGGCCGCTACCCGTTTCATCACATTTTATGCAATTTTTAAACGCTGTCCAGCCAATTCACCTGATCCATTTAATCACACCATTAATTTGACACATAATCCAATAATGTATGTTCCGACTTCTAACTCACCAATTGTTCCTCAACAAATTTAAGTGGTCCTCTTACTTCATGACCAAAAATTAGTTCAAAAGGACTGAAGTTGCTTGACTCATTAGGTGCATCCTTAATTGAAAACAGGACGAATGGAATTCCTTTATCCCAATCCTCTGGATAATCTTAACAATAAGCCCTCAGCATTGTCTTTAATGCCTGATACCACATTCCCAATACTCCCTGCGATTCTGGATGCTACGCAGTTGATTTAAATTGTTTTATTCCTAAGCAATCGATCACTTCTTTGAATTACCTTGAGGTAAAATTTGATCCTTAATCCGATTGAATTTCTGTGGGTACTCCATATCGAGTAAAGAATTAAAGTAACACCTGCTCAATATTTTTAACAGTAATATTGCGCACTAGAATGGCCTCTGGACACATCGAAGACACATCTTTTATACTGAAAAGTTGTTGATTCCAAAGTTTTGTTTTAGGAAGTCGTCCAACGCAATCAATTAATACCCTTGTAAAATGTTCCTCAAATGCTGGAATGGGTATTAAGCAAATTTGTTTTTTTTCACAGCTCGCGGTTTCCTATCACTTGATATATGTCATATGATGACAAAATCTAACTACATGTTTATGTAGTCCAGGCCAATTAAAATGTTTTTGGATTTTAGCTTGAGTTTTCCTTCATCCCAAATGACCTCCCATTGGTACACCACGTGCTACTCCCAACACCTCCTGTCTATACCCTACCGGCAATAACACTTGATGAACTTCTGCCCACTTTTTATCCGCCTGCATCTATAAAGTTCTCAATTTTCTCATGAAGACATCCTTTTTAGGGTAATAATACTCCGGTATACACTCAGATTCCTCTTCCGTGTGTGCTTTCTGATACATCCGTTTTATTTCTATATATTTTCCTCGGACGGTGATGACCAACACGAGTTAACATAGCTTTAAATTGAGGGGTGGTAGGTATAGGACAGAAGTCAGAGGCAGTTTCTTTACTCAGAGAGCAGTAGGGCTGTGGCCAGCCCTGCCTGCAACAGTAGTAGACTCGCCAAATTAAAGGGCATTTAAGATAGACACATAGATGAAAATGGAGTAGTGTAGGTCAGATAGGCTTCAGATGGCTTCACGGGTCGGTGCAACATCGAGGGCCGAAGGGCCCGTACTGCGCTATAATATTCTATGTTCTAGCGAGGTAAGAATGAGCTGGCCTGTGGCCTTTTTTCCAGTAATGGGAGGGATGCATTTTGAAAATTGAGCATTGTTTCATAATGTAAACATTTGTTTTTCCAGTACCCATTGCAATGATGAATGAGTTGAAGACGATAAACACATTTTAAACATCCCTTGTAAGATAGTAAGTAAGGAATTCCGGGAATTTTTTTTTATTTTATTCATTTTATGGGACTTTGGCATTGCTGGTTCGGATAGATTTGTTGCCCATCCCTTTTGCCGTTAAGACGGTGGTGGTGACATGCTTTCTTGAACTTCAGCTGTCCTTGAAGTGTACGTACACCCACTGTGCTGTGAGAAAGGGTGTTCCAGGATATTTCCTCAGCGACAGTGAACGAACGGCGGTATGTTTCCATGTCACAGTGCTGAGTACTTGCAGGGGAACCTCCTGGTGTTGGGTTTCCCGGATATCTGCTACTCTTCTTTTTCTAGATGGGAGTGGTCGTGGATTTGGAATGTGCTGTATAAAGAAACATGGTGAGTTACTGTAGTGCACCTTGTAGATAGTACACATGGCTGCAAATTTTCCTCGGTGGCTGACTGTTTAAATGTTTGTGCAAAGGGGAGCAATCAAGGCAGCTGCTTCGTCCTGGGTGGCTTTGAACAGCATGAGTGTTGATGGAGCTGCACTCATCCAGGCAAATGTAGAGTATTCCATTACTCTCGTAACTTGTGTTGTGTAGGTGGTGGACAAGCTTTAGGTGGGGTGGGGAGTCAAGAGTCGAATTACTCGCCGTACGATTCCTAGCCTTTGGTATATCCTGGTAGCCACAGTATTAATATTGGTGGTCAAATTCAATATCTAATCAATGGTATCCCTCAGGATGTTGATTGTGGGCGATTCAGCAATGTGAAAGCCATTAAATATCAGGGGGCGGTGGTTCTATCCTCTCTTGTAGGAGAAGGATATTGCCTTGCACTTTTGTGGAGCAAATGTAACTTATATTTAATATTTAATTCGTTAATTTGCTGAACCCACAGACATGGGTTAAACTGAATAGAATTGAATAATTTAACGTCAATGTATGAATATATCACTTTGAGGCACTGATGGACAATGTAGCACCACTGACGTGCTTTGTCATTAAACAGCACCACGTCTTCCTCAACTCATTTTCCTTGCATAATTCCCATCACTCCTCAACTGGGATCATTTTTTCTGGATTAAAACGGCCAACAAAGGTCGGGGCACGAATTCTTCGCGCCTGTAGCAATGGACTCAGCTTCATTTTCCTCTGTTCCACAGCTTCCAAACTCAATCTGCTAAGCTATTGTCATTAGGTCCCGATTCTACTTCCAGAAACAATGGAGCAAAATTTGGCATCACCCTAGGTGAGGCAAGATTATCCTCTTCTCACTAGTTCAAACATATCTGAACGCAGTAATATAATTATATTATATTAATATTGTATAATCGCAACAACAGTCTCTAAAGTATAGCCTTTAACCAATATCCACAACAGCAACACGCCATTTAACCTATTTACACCGCACTTCGTGTAATGTGCATGGTTTCTGCCTCCTTTCTTAACAGCGCTATGAATTAATTCCAATCAGTTTAGAGTACGTTCAATGGATTGATCATGGGATAAAGTAGTTAACGTATGAGACATGGTTGTGCAGGTTGGATCTGCAATCGGCAAAGATTCGAAAAATGAGATTTGATCTTCTTGGAAGATAGAAGATCTGTCAAGGCAATGATAAGGTAGCTGCACAGAGGATGACCCCCCTTGTGATTCAGTGGCAATACCTACGGCACACAGTTTGAAAATAGGTTTCCCCCTCCCCCCCCCCCCCCCCCCACCTAAAATGTATATTGAGTGAGTATTGTCTTTTCTCCTCTCGGAGGGTTAGTAGTGTTTGGATTTCTCCGGCACATGGACCATTGGAGCCTGGGACATTGAATACATTGAGGCTGAAATAGATTGAATTTGAATTGAACCAGAAAAGACTGGATAATCTCAGCAGGTCTGACAGCATCTGTGGAGAGAGAAGGGAGCTAAAGTTTCGAGTCTGGACGATTCTTTGTCAAAGCTGTCAGAGCTGTAGCACGGTAGCATGGTGGTTAGCATGAATGCTTCACAGCTCGAGGGTCCCAGGTTCGATTCCCGGCTGGGTCACTGTCTGTGCGGAGTCTGCACGTCCTCCCCGTGTGTGCGTGGGTTTCCTCCGGGTGCTCCCACAGTCCAAAGATGTGCGGGTTAGGTGGATAGGCCATGCTAAATTGCCCGTAGTGTCCTAAAAAGTAAGTTTAAAGGGAGGGTGGGGTTGTTGGGTTACGGGTGTAGGGTGGATACGTGGGTTTGAGTAGGGTGATCATTGCTCGGCACAACATCGAGGGCCGAAGGGCCTGTTCTGTGCTGCACTCTTCTATGTTCTATGTAGCTCTGCCATCTTTACAGAGAGTGGCCTATATGTGACTCGAGACCCACAGCAGTTGACTCTTAATAGCCCTCTGAAACGGTCTGACAAGCCACTCAGTTTGCGGGCAATTAAGGGTGTGCAATAAATGCGAGCCCATCAAGGCCACATGCCATTAATGAATTAAAATTATGCAGTTGTAATGTGAATAACATGGTGCATTCATTAAACACAGAAAACAAGTTGGCCAGAAAGGATAAAGGTAAGGGCTTGGCAAAATGTCATTATATTTTTTATTCTTCACTAATAATTTTTACCTCTATGCAGTGCACTATTACCTAAAACATCTTCATGTTGTATTCTCACTTGCAAACATTGAGCCATAAATACATGACGTGACATTTTGCACATATTATCACTATGATTATTCTAATCACAACGCTATTAGGCCATGATGCGCTCCTCGCGTCGTTCTGCGAGTTTTACTCCCTTCCCAAATGGTTTTCCATTTCTCCCATTGAAGGCACTGCAGTGACTGCGTCGATTTCCTCTGGGTGTTCCTGTTTCCTCCCACAGTCCAAAGATGTGCGGGTTAGGTAGATTGAACATGCTAAATTGCCCTTAGTGACCAATACATGTTACGTGGGGTTATTGGGTTCCGGACAGAAGATAGATACTTGGGCTTCAGTAGGGTGCTCTTTGTAAGGGCCGTTGCAGACTCAATGGGCCGAATGGCCGCCTTCTGTACTTTAAATTCTATGAAATGATTCTATGTGACTCCGCATCCCAATAACCCACGGTCCATAAAAATACAAAAATGTAATCGCTCCTTTGGTTCCACCAGCAGTTCTTTGCAAATCAGTGTGCCCTGTGAACTGACTCTTCTTTCATAAAAATTATATTAACATGATCCAAATCTTCATTTAGAATTTTATTTTGCACTATTCAATTTTTCTAGTTAAACGTTGTTATCCCCACCACAGTTCTCCGTGTCAGCAGAGCAGATGTAATTCGTGACTTTTGAAATCGTCTCCTGTCATTCTAGTGCACACTTTAAATTGAAATTTGATTCGTATGCCACCCGTGACCCATGCGGTATTGGGCAGAGATATTCTGTCTCTCTCGACATTATGCAGAACAAAGACAGATTGGTTTTGTGCATTTCGAAACATATTACAGGCGTTCAGAAGCAAAACGATATGGTTCTCACCTCTAAGAGTTCTAATATTCAGCTATTTATTTTGTTGTCCTTCGTCATTCGAATCTTTCAGTCTTCTAATGGATCTCCCCATGACTTTCGGAATGAAACTTTGTAATTTGAATTCTTATTTATACAGACCGAGAGAATCAACATGTTCTTGGTGTTTTTATTTGTAGTTAAATAATGAAAACGCTGTCTCGTAAAGCAGTACTTGTTTTGGACAGAGCTTGAGCTCCACTATTGGCAAACAGTGTCAGCAGACTGTACCAAATACACGACACATTGCAGGAACACGCCACGTTCCTCAGGCAGCACCTTCTGAATCGAAGACCACTTCAACCTAGATGGACAAAAGCAACAGATACCTGGGAACTGCTCCACGTGGAGGTTTCCCTCAAGTTGATCACCTTGGAAATATATCGCCGATCCTTCACTATCGCTGGAGAGAAATCCTAGATCTGCCTCACTAACAGCACTGCGGGTGTACCTACCACTCAAGGACGGCAGCGGTTGAAGAAAACAACTCAGCACCACCTTCTGAAGGGTAGCTAGCATCTGGCAATGAATGTTGGACTAACTACCGACGCCTAAACGACTTGATTGTTTTTAACATATTTGCGCTCCAGTCGTAAAACCACATTTTGGTGCTCATTTTGCCTTATATTCTTACTAATTTGCGACGTACCATCCAACTTCTGCTGAACGAACACAGGACAACCTGAAGTGGGGGAAAGGAACAGCTAGAGGTCGTCGCATACATAGATATTAAATACATAGGCAGAAAGAGTGATGAGGTCCTGCAGAAGGAGTTTAGGGAGTTAGGCAGTAAGCCGAAATGCAGGACCTCGAGGTTGTAATCTCAGGATTACTCCCTGTGCAACGTGCCAGTGGGGCTAGAAATATGAATTTAGTGCAGCTAAGCTCGTGGCTAAACTGGTGGTGTAGGTTGGACGGTTTCAGATTTTTGGACCATTAAGACCTCTTGGGGGCAGGTGGGATCTGTATAAGAAGAACGGGTTACATCGAAACTAATATATCCTGGTGGGAGGTTTGCTAAATTCACTCGGGAGGATTTAGTATGGCAGGGGAGTGGGAACCAGTCTGTGAACTTAGAAGGTGTAATAACTGTAGGGGAAATAGAGACCCAAAATAAAAACAACATCACCCTCAGGCAGATGAAAAAAGGTGACAAGTGTGAAAAGGCAGGTGCTCAATGCAGAGTTGAAATATTACCTAAATACGTGCAGTACATGGAACAAGGTAAATAAGGTTGTTGCACACATTAAAATTGTCCGGTACGATGTTGTGGGAATCACAGAGTCGTGACTGCAAGGGGATGAGTGCTAGGACCTACATATACCAGGATATTTGTCCTATCGAAAGGTTAGGCAGACAGGCAAAGAGGTGGGGCTGCATTGTAATTAAGAAACGAAGTTAAATCGAGAGCAAGAAGCGAGATATGGTCAGAAGGCACAGAATCTCTGTGCGTCGAGATGAGGAACCGCAAAGGTAAAAAAAATACCCTGATGGGAGTTATGTACAGGCCCCCTAGACGTAGTTAGGAGGTGGCGAATGAAATAAATCAGGAGACAAAAAAGGCATGGAAAAAAGGCAATATTACAATAATCATGGGGTTTTCAAAATGTAGGTGGACTGGGAAAATCAGGTTGATAGTGGATCAAAAGAAAAGGAATTTGTGGAATCTCTGAGAAGTGAGCTTCCGGAGCAGCTTGTGACAGAGCCTATCAGGGAACTTGCAATTCTGGATTTCGTGATGTGCAATGAGGCAGACAAGATTAGGGAACTTAAGGTGAAGGAAACCTGAGGGAGCAGTGACCACAAAATGATAGAATTTACCCTTCATTTTTGAGAGGGAGAAGCTGCAATCAGATGTAACGGTATTACAACTACAAAGACATGCCGGAGGAGGTTACCAGAGTTGATTGGAAAACGAGCCCAGCAGGAAAGACAGTGGAACAGAAAATGGCTAGAGGCTTGGGGTGTTTTGGGGAGGCACAACAGAAATTCATCCAAACGAGGGAAAAACATGCTAAGAGGAGGACAAGGCATCCATGGATGACGAGGGAAGTCAAGAACAGCATAAAAGCTATCTTATTCAAACTTACAGGATACTGCGTGGTCTGGATAGAGTGGACGTGGAGAAAATGTTTCCACTGGTAGGAAAAACTAGAAGCAGAGGACGCAATCTCAGACTATAGGGACGATCCTTTAAAACAGAGGGGAGGAGCAATTTCTTCAGCGAGAGGGTGGAGAATCTGTGGAACACTTTGTCGCAGAATACTGTGGAGTCCAAATCACTGAGTGTGTTTAAACCAGAGATAGATAGTTTTTTGATTGGAGATTGGATTGGATTGGATTGGATTTTTTTATTGTCACGTGTACCGAGGTACAGTGAAAAATATTTTTCTGCAAGCAGCTCAACAGATCATTCAGTACATGGAAGAAAAGGGAATTAAACAAAATTCAAGAAAATACATGAGAATACATAAGAGGGCAACACAAGATATACAAGGTAACTACATAAGCATTGGCATCGGTTGAAGCATACAAGGTGCAGGGTGTAGGGTTATCAATAAGTGATCAGGGGTGATGGGCAGAAGGCAGGAGAATGGGGATGATAAAATTATCAACCATGATTGAATGGCGGAGCATACTCAATGAGCCGAGTGGCCAAATTCTGCTCCTATGTCTTATGGTCCTGTGGTGGAATTTAATCTCTCACACATTAAAGATTATCAGGGGCTATTTCGCACTAATTCCCTTCCTTCGCCCCTTCCTCAAGATGCATTTATTTATCATGAAATTCTAAGGATACGTTACAGAAACAGGAACGATATTTCACTCCTAATCATGCTGCATGGTTCAACCATCACTTGTTGCCCATCCGGAACTGCCCTTATAAAAGAAGTGGCTTTCTTGAACTCCTGCAGTCTATCTGGAAAAGACACATTGCAATTAGGAAGGGAGACCAACGATTTTGGCCCAGCGGCATAGAAGGAAGAGCGGTATAATTAGAAGTCAAGATGATATGTTGCTCTATGGTGTAGTATTCTTATTAGCGCCAGTTATGTTCTGCTGCATTAATATGTTCAACAGAGTAGATATCTGGGCTGGTTTAGCTCACAGGGCTAAATCGCTAGCTTTTAAAGCAGACCATGCAGGCCAGCAGCACGGTTCGATTCCCGTACCAGCCTCCCAGAACAGGCGCCGGAATGTGGCGACTAGGAGCTTTTCACAGTAACTTCATTGAAGCCTACTCGTGACAATAAGCGATTTTCATTTCATTTTTCGTACGTCCGAGCGTAGGAATCAAGAGGAGAGAAGAGCAGCCATGTCAGAGATAACAGTTATGAACAAAGTTCAGTTGCTTTAAAACTCGGTGGTCTATGCTATCATGTCTCCGAAACACAGCATCAAAAGTGACGATGAGGAATACGAATCAATGATGGTTCACCACCCGGGGAGAAGATGTTTTCTGAGAAAGGTTGGGGGAAAGAGAAGTTGGAGAGGAAGAGTTTTCATCCGGGGCGTGGCATCTGCTGCAGAGAATTAAAGGGCTAGTTGGACGTGAGCAACGACAATCTGCCTGCAGAACTGATTATGTAGCGGTATGGTATACATGAAAGGCAGATGCTCAAATTATTGTCTTATGTGCGGGGAAAACAAGGTAGCTGCTGAAAATGCAGTTTCAAATTGTACGTCAATTAGTAGAAAACTGTAGGAATTTAAGGCGTTGTGGGACACTTTTCAGAAAAAGTGGAGTGAGCACATTGCGTTTTGGCTAATTTGTACAGCCAAGCAAAATACCTGAGGACATCCTGTGCGTGGGGAGCGGGGGCTGGCGCGGGGGGGGGGGGGGGGGGTTGGAGGGAAGGTTATTTAACCTCCTCTGTAGTTTTTCGCAACCTGAGAAGCCAGGCATTAAAAAAAAGTTGCGCAAACGTTTTTTAAAGAGTTGCAAACTCATTTTTAGGCATAGCCCTTGGTGATTGCAGAGAAGTTTACATTGCATAAAATAAATCTGGATTGTGCGTACAGGGATGTGCTGCATGAAATTATTCCGGACAGATTGGGTTGACGTAACGAAGCGATACAGAAATGTCTGCAGTCTGATAGAAATATGCCTTTCCAGAAGACAGTGCTGGTTGCAAAGGAACCAGAAAAATTGAGTTCCTTTACACAATACACAAAATGGTTGCTGAAAATGACACCTTAACTTGTCGAGATTCATATAGGTTACCGATGTGCAAAGTCAGCTGCAGACTGTGGTGTAAAAACATGGGGCAGGATTCCCCATTGCCTGACGCCAATATCTCAATCGGCGGTCGAGTGCAGAATAGACTCCGGCGCCCAAATTGGGGCCAGCGCTGGTTTCACGCCGGTCGGCCGTGCTCTGGCCCTTTGAAATAGCGGCTACACGTTGCGCGCGAATCCATTTCAAAGCATTGGCAAGTCAACGTCCGGCCCTCACGGGATGGCACGTGTGGTCTCAGCGGTCGGGAAACCGGCGTGGCAGCAGAGGACTGTATCCTGTGTCGACGCTCGTTCGCGATCCAAGCTGCTGAACTGATGGGGGTAGCCAGGTGGTGGCCTGGGAGTGGCCAACGGTGTCGCGGATGGTGGGTCGGGTCCGAGCACGGCTGGCCCAATGTTGCAGACCACTGCTTCGGCAGGTCATCAGCCAGGGACCTGGAGATTCCCCGCCCATTTTCAGCACGGGATCTGGGGGTTTCACCCGGTGCTGCTGATAGCTCTTCACTGATCCCGGAATCAGTGAGGGGTCGGCACCACTTATTCCATTATAACCCTCCAGCATATTCTCGTTCGAGTCCGCACATAACCGCTGAAAAGGAAAACCCTGCACATGGGCTGGGATTCTTCATTAAATGACGCTGAAATCAGGAAATGCGACTGGGTGGAGAATAGCTTCTAACACCAAAATGGCGCAAGCGCCCATTTGACGCCTGATGAGGATGCTGCGTCACCTCGGAAATGGCGTCAATTCCTTCCACTCATCGGGCAGGATAGTGCGCCGACGGGATTCTACATTTTGCTGGCCGCCGGGGGTTTCACAATGGCATGGGGCTGCCCCATAATGGGAAACCCCATCGACTGGCCAGCCTAACCGTCTATCCCACCCGCAGATCGGGGCAGAAATGTGGCGGAGCAGGGAATCCAGTCCATCATGTCCAGTCGACAGTGTTTGCAGATCATTAGCGTGCCAGAGCACGTATTTTCTGGTGCATCTGCAATACTTCGACTCTGATGGAACGAGGTCCCGACAGCGTGGCTCACCTGTGCGTTTTTGTGAAATTTAGAGAAACTGTTATCTTTCTTTTCCAATTAAGGGACAAATAACCTGCACATCTTTGGTTTGTCGGCGTGATACATACGCAGACACGGCGGGAAGTTGCAAACTCCACACGGACAGTGACCCAGGGCCGGGATTGTCATCTAGGTTCTCAGCGCCTCAGTCGCAGTGCTGATTACTGCACCACGTGCCACCCACTTGTGCTTTGAAAAACCGTGAAACTGGCATGGCGGCACCTAAGTGAGAAAGAAGGGCAATGGATGATGTCCAACATCGACATATTTTCCTGACAGTAGTGCAGCAGGCCTCTGGGCTGCTGGCAGGACCAGTGTGTGTTCCCAGGGGTGGTCAGGACGTAGGCTGTGGGGTCATGGAGGATGAAGACGGAGATCAATTGCGTAGCCGGCAAGGCAGCCATGCAGCTGAGCACATCATTAACAGCCCATAAGACCATTAGACATAGGAGCACAATTGGGCCACGGAGCCGATCGAGCCTGCTCCGCCATTCAATCACGGCTGATATTTTGTCATCCTCATTCTCCTTCGTTTTCCCGATAACTCCTGATCCCCGATTAATCAAGAACCTAACTACCTCTATCTAAAATACACTCATTGGCCGCCACAACCTTCTGCAGCAACTCGTTCAACAGATTCACCACCGTCTGGATGAAGAAATTACAGTTAATCTTTTTTTAATGCATCGTCCCTCGTTGCTCGTTGAAACATCCTCTCCACGTCCACTATATCCAGGCCTCGCAGAATCCTGTAAGTTTCAAAATGACCCCCCTCATCCTTCTAAACCCCTTGGAACCTGTTGTGATGGGTCATATTTGTGTCCCCACAGGGTACCCCCGATGTGAGGAAGCACATATGTAGCGATCCTACGCTCTCAGAACTCTTAGATATCGCATGACTCGGGTAAACGTCGGAACTAGCACCAAATATTAAACCATTCCACTCCAGGAGATTTAAGCTGTCAGTATAGTCAGGTTGCCTCCCCTGTGGAATCAGCATAATCATTCCGCCACCATTGAGGACACAGCTCTTAAAGAAGATTCATTAGGGCATTTTTGGAGTTGAACACTCGATGGAAAGAGCGAAATGTTATTTCTGCTGGCCTGGACAGCACCCGAAAATTGAAGAGAAACCACTTCCTTTGAAGTGTGTATCAACTTGCTAATGGTCGATGTTCACACGAAGTGACCAGACGTCGCCGTGTTAAAATCTGCTTATTGGAGAAAACTTATGATAAGCAAGGAGATGGGTTTGTTCGTTTTGGATTCCCTAAATAACTGTTAAGTGACAACGGACCTCAGTTTACATCAAGGGAATTCGGAAAAGACAATGGTGTTCAACTTATTAAGTCCACAGATGCCACACTGCCACAAATGGACTAGCAGAGCTTTTTGTACAAACTATGAAACATATTTTGAGAGCTACTAGTTTACAAGATGGCCTGATCAAACGTTTTGATAGGTTCTGAACAGTGTAAAAGAATACCACACATGACACGACTCCTGCATTTCTAATCATAGAATTTACAGTGCAGAAGGAGGGCATTTGGCCCATAGAATATGCAGCACTTCTTGGAAAGAGCATCCTATCCAAGGTCAAGACCTCCACCCTATCCACATAACCCAGTAACCCCACCCAACAGTAAGGGCAATTTTGGACACTAAGGGCAATTTATCATGGCCAATCCACCTACCCTGCCCATTTTTGGGGGGGACTGTGGGAGGAAATCGGAACATGCGGAGCAAACCCACGCACACATGGGGAGGATGTGCAGGCTCCGCACAGACAGTGACCCAAGCCGCAATCGAACCTGGGACCCTGGAGCTGTGAAGCAATTGTGATATCCACATTGCTACCGTGCTGCAACGTAAAGCAGAAATAATTACCTTACACCTCAACATCAGTTGAAACCTCCGAAAGCTGAAGTGATCATTCAACAGCAACAGCAAGTACAAATGTAATATCAGGAAAATAAGGCAAAGCATTAATGTTTCCACCAAGGAGATTCGGCTTGGAATTAGTCAATTGGGAAGAAATTAATTCTGCCACATTACTTGCACAGACCGGACCTGTAACTTCTACTCTTCAGAGCAGAGAGGACGTTATCTTCAGTAGAAATGCATATCAGTTGCTCCCTGAAAGAACAGAATTGGGATCAGTTGATATTCCAGGTTCATTCCAACAATGACATACAGCATGCTTGACTTCATCGGACGGGGTATTGAGTACGAGAATCGGAAGGTCATGTTACAGTTGTATCGGACTTTGGTTAGGCCACATTTGGAATACTGCGTGCAGTTCTGGTTGCCACATTACCAGAAGGATGTGGATGCTTTAGAGAGGGTGCAGAGGAGGTTCACCAGGATGCTGCCTGGTATGGAGGGTGCTAGCTATGAAGAAAGGTTGAGTAGCTTAGGATTGTTTTCATTGGAAAAACGGAGGTTGAGGGGAGACCTGATTGAGGTCTACGACATTATGAGAGGTATGGACATTGTGGATGGCAACAAACTTTTTCCAAGAATGGGGGTGTCAATTACAAGGGGTCACGATTTCAAGCAGAGAGGGGAAAAGGTTAAAGGAGATGTGCGTGGAAAGTTTTTCACGCAGAGGGTGGTGGGTGCCTGGAATGTTTTGCCAGCGGAGGTGGTAGAGGCGGGAACGATAGCATAATTTAATATGCTTCTGGACAGATACATGAACGGGTGGGGAACAGTGAGAAGTAGACCTTGGAAAATAGGCAACAGACTTAGATAAAGGATCTGGATCGGCGTAGGCTGGGAGTGCCGAAGGGCCTGTTCCTGTGCTGTAATTTTCTTTGTTTTTTTGTATGACTTGACAATCCCGTCACCAAAGGACACTGTCGTGGAAAGCTACACTTCACCTTCTAATCTCTACTCCAACAGCAGTTAAACCAAACACAAATAGCATCAGTGCAAAGACGGAAAGGGCAGAGCTTCCTAGCAGTGTCAAGAAGAAAATGCCACAGATTCGGAATCCACCGTTCCAAGAGCTTAGACATCTACATTGGCGATTGTTCATGATGAACATGTCTTGAACTCTTTGTGGTCACTCAATTTACGCGGGGAAAGGGGGGAGGCACGCGGTAAATAGTTCAGTACTGTTATCAATTCGTATTAGCCCCAGCGAAGCTCTGCTATTTTAATGTATTCCTCGGAGATGAGATCATTAGACCTACCGCTGGAACAGAGAGGGAAGAACAGCCATGTACTAGGTAACATACTGTGAATAATGCTCCTTAGATTTTAACCTTCAGCGCCTCTCGCATCACACCTCCAATATAAATTGATGCTTCTCCTGATTGCGACTAAAAACACACAATTTGAGAGAAGTCTGGGTTAAGAATGATTTCGGATCACTCCAACAAATTACAGAACGACATTAAGAAAGTTCAAAATGAGCAAACATTTGCTGTATTATAGGAAGGGTATACTGGCACTGCAGAGGGCGTAGTGAATTTATACAATGATCAAAGAGCGGATGTGGATACAGACCTGTGGAGAAAATTCGACCAGAGTGCGAACTTTTAGATTACAGACAGATGTTCAGAAATAAATATGTTCGATTGTCGTATCAGAATTGCCAGCCACTATCCCGATCCTGTACTTACACAGTTATGGAGATGAGCGATTAGGCGTCTCGTACATGATAACGACCAGAATGTTATTCGTATTGGATTCAAAGCTATGAATATAAAGGAAAAATGAAAATTCGGTGCTTCTGTTGTGATGGCTATCACCGGACACTTGTCGAAAACGAAATTCGCTTCTGTTAGGAAAAAAGATCAGTAGCTTTTAGTTAAATTTATATTTTTATCAGGTGTTAAGGATGCTCATAATTGGATTTAGCTGAGAAGATTCTGTGGTGCGGGATGCCAGGAACTCTGGGGCCGAATTTGTATACGTGCATTTTATTGAGGTTTTACACTATGGAATTGCAGATTTGGGTTAACAAGTTGTTCGTACATTTGCGACTAAATAAAAATAATTGTAAAAAGTGGAAAACGCGATGCTATTACCGGGCGAAAGTGGTGCAGAGGCGGCAAGACGTAGAACAAAGATACGTGGTCCCTCAGTGTGTGCGTAGCAGAGAGTGCAGGAAAAATGTCATATTTCCATAACAAGTGATCGTTCAGGAATTGCTGAGGAGCTGCATAGAGGACAATATGTGTTTGTTCAGTAAAAGATTTAGCAAGCAAGCCATTCTTTGAAAGGACTGAATTTCGAAAATGAACATTTTGTATTTCTAACCTGGGGTTTTCTTCATTCAATAATCTGATTGTAGGTTGTTATATTCTTTCCTCAGAAATCGAAAACCTCGGAAAATTGGTTGCTGAACTGGGTGAGTTTGAAAAGAAAAATGCATAATCTAACGAGAATCCCGTTACATTCTATCACATCAGGATTTCTGAACCTTTCACGATTAATATCCTGAGTGTTACGTTTGACCAGAATATTAACGGAAAATCCCAAATAATTACACTGGCTTCAACAGTAGCTCAGATACTTGAAATCCTGCGGTCAGGGAATATGGATTCTTGTTACTTCCCAACGTACGTTAATTCGTCGAAAAAGCACATCCCGGAGTGTTAGAACATAGAACATAGAACAGTACAGCACTGAACAGGCCCTTCGGCCCTCAATGTTGTGCCGAGCCATGATCACCCTACTCAAACCCACGTATCCACCCTATACCCGTAACCCAACAACCCCTCCCTTAACTTTACTTTTATTAGGACACTACGGGCAATTTAGCATGGCCAATCCACCTAACCCGCACATCTTTGGACTGTTATAGAAGATTGTCCACATACTTGGGTGAGAGCAGCTCGAACAACACTCGCAAGTTCAATGCAATCAAGGCCATGGCATTGCTCTTCATTACCCCCGCATTTAAACTATCTCTACCCCCGACGTACAATGGCAGCAGTACGTTCCACATTTCAGACGCAATGCAAAAATGCACCAAGATCCCTGCTATAGAGAATTAAAACATGCAGCATCTGCCACAAAGAAGAACAGGGACAACTGTTATAGGGGAAACCACCACTTCTATTTCCCCTATTTTGACTCCTCCTAGTTAGTCGCTTCCTGATATGAGGAAATATTCTCTATTGTTTTATTCTATCAAAATATGTTATAATTTTACTGAACTCGTTTAAGTCACCTTTGATTTATTATCTGCATGCTGCATCTTTGCGATACCATCTGAAGAAGCATCAATTTCTACTTGCGCACTGAGACACCGAGCACTATAGAAATAGTTCTCCCATGACCCATTCAGTGATGTTAACATATTGGGACTGTTTACTCACCGTTGTACGGGGAAACGTTCACGTTAATTAATCTTTGGAAGGCTAGGGCCATTACTTTTGCTCCTCAACACGGGCACCAATCTACAATAAATTATTTCAACTCTCTCCCTGGCAACAACGTGAGATTAACAATATTCACTGGCTAAATCGATGCCACAGTACAGCATGAAATTAATTCAGCATGAACCCCACCATTACAGTTACTACCAATGTGCCATCAAGATCTAAATTCAGGGATTCAATTATTCGGTTAGTTAGTTAATTGCTCGATATTTAAATTACTGTGCTAGTTCATAGAATCATAGAAACGTTACAGCACAGAAGGAGGCCATTCGACCCAACATGTCTAGCCAGCCTGAGGACAACCAGGTGCCTTCCTAATCCCAATTTCCGGCACCTAATCCATAGCCCTGCGTCTCAGAAAACGTAAGGTCCAGACCCAGGTACCTTTCCAGCTCTCTGCCGCCCCCGCCAACATGGGCAGCGAATGCCAGACTCGCACTTCCCTCTGCGTATAACGGTTTCCTGATTGGCCCTCTATACCTGCTGCCACATATCTTCAATCGACGTCCCCTTGTTCAAAAGTTCTACACCAGGGGAAACAATTTCATCCTGACTACCCTATCTGTTCCCAACATAATTTTGTACAAGTCAATTACGTCACCCCTCAGCTCCTTTGTTCCAAGGAAAATAACCCCAACCTACCCAAACTCTCCTCGTAGCCACACTTTTCTCGCCCGGGCAACATTTTTGTAAACCGCCTCGGCACTGTGTTCAGAACAGAAACGTCACCCTTCTACTACACACAAACTTCCCGCTGTGGCATCACCAGTGTTTTATGTACTTCCAACGTTATATCCTTACTTTTAAATTGTCTAACTCTGCCGATGAAGGATAGCATTCCATGTGTTTTCTTAACAGCCTTGTCTACTTGAACTGCTGCCTTTAGGGATTGGTGCGTAGGTACGCCTAGATCGCTCACTTCATACAACCTTCTTAGTTTATTCCCACTTATTGTGCACTTGCTACAATTGTTTGACCTTCCAAAATGCATGACCTCTGACATATCCCGGAAACCCACGCAGACACGGGGAGAATGTGCAGAGTCCACACAGCCAGTGACCCAAGCCGGGAATCGAACCTTGGTGCTGCAGTGTTTAGTTCTTTATGCCTATTGTATGCCTTATGATTCCGCTTGATTAGCCCCTATATTTCTCTGGACATGTAGGGGGGAGGGGGCGAGGTCTAGATTTAGAACATAGAACGTAGCACATTACAGCGCAGTACAGGCCCTTCGGCCCTCGATGTTGCACCGTCCTGTCAAACACCTCTAACGTCCCTCTACGCTATTGCCATATCGTTCATATGCCTATCCAATGACCATTTGAATGCGTTTAGTGTTGGCTCTACTGTCCTCTACTGTTGCAGGCAGGGCATTTCACGCCCTTACTACTCTCTGATTAAAGAATCTAGCACTGACATCTGTCCTATATCTATCTCCCCTCAATTTAAAGCTATGTCCCCTCGTGCTGGACATCACCAGCCGCGAAAAAAGGCTCTCAACGTCCACCCTATCTAATCCTCTGATCATCGTGTATGCCTAAATTAAGTCACCTCTTAAACTTCTTCTCTCTCACGAAAACAGCCTGAAGTCCTTGAGCCTTTCCTCATAAGATCATCCCTCCATACCAGGCAACATCCTTGTAAATCTCCTCTGTACCCTTTCCATTGCTTCCACATCCTTCCTATAAAGTGGCGACCAGAATTGCACGCAATACTCCAAATGCGGCCGCACCAGGGTTTGGTACAACTGCAACATGACCTCATGGCTCCGAAACTCAATTCCTCTCCCAATAAAAGCTAATACACCGTACGCCTTCTTAACAACCCTCTTAACCTGGCTGACAGCTTTCAGTAATCTATGGACATGGACACCGAGATCTCTCTGCTCCTCCATACTACCACGGGCAGCACGGTAGCATAGTGGTTAGCATAAATGCTTCACAGCTCCAGGGTCCCAGGTTCGATTCCCGGCTGGGTCACTGTCTGTGCGGAGTCTGCACGTCCTCCCCGTGTGTGCGTGGGTTTCCTCCGGGTGCTCCGGTTTCCCCCCACAGTCCAAAGATGTGCGGGTTAGGTGGATTGGCCATGCTAAATTGCCCGTAGTGTCCTAAAACGTAAGGTTAAGGGGGGGGAGTTGTTGGGGTACGGGTATAGGGTGGATACGTGGGTTTGAGTAGGGTGATCATGGCTCGGCACAACATTGAGGGCCGAAGGGCCTGTTCTGTGCTGTACTGTTCTATGTTCTATGTTCTACCAAGAATCTTACATTAGCCTGGTACTCTGTCTTCCTGTTATTCCTCCCAAAATGAATCACCTCACACTTTTCTGCATTAAACTCCATTTGCCAACTGTCAGCCAAGCTCTGCAGCATATCTATGTCCCTCTGTAACTTGTAACATCCTGCTGCACTGTGTACAACTCCAGCGACTTTAGTGTCATCTGCAAATTTACTCACCCACCATTCAACGCCCTCCTCAAGGTCATTTATAAAAATGACAAACAGCAGCGGCCCCAAACCAGATACTTTTGGTGCATCACTAGTAACTGGACTCAAGTCAGATCATTTCCCATCAACCACCACCCTTTTTCTTCGATCAGCTAGCCAATTTCTGATCCAAACTGCTAAATCACCCTGAATCCCATACCTCTGCATTTTCTGCAATAGCCTACCGTGGGGAACCTTATCAAACGCTTTGCTGAAATCCATATACACCACATCAACTGCTTTACCCTCATACACCTGCTTGGTCACCTTCTCGAAGAACTCAATATGGTTTGTGAGGCACGACCTACCTTTCACAAAACCATGTAGACTATCTCTAATCAAATTATTCCTTTCCAGATGATTATACATCCTATCTCTTATAAAACATTCCAAGACTTTTTCCACAACAGAAGTAAGGCTCACTGGTCGATAGTTACCGGGGTTGTCTCTACTCCCCTTCTTGAACAAGGGGACAACATGTGCTGTCCTCCAGTCTTCTGGCACTGTTCCTGTAGACAAAGATGACTTAAAGATTTGGCAGTACCTCTCTTGTTTTTAAAGGGGGCATGTATACTTTTCCAATTAGGATCTCTCATTTTAGTACCACCACTGTTTTTTATCCGAGTTATCCATTTTCCGTGCTGGCCTGCCCACCTCTCTCTTCTCATGTGTACAAAATGTACTTTTCCCCTGTTCTTAGGTTTTACTCATGCTTCATCTCTGCACATTTCCATGATAATACTGAATTTCGATCACTATCCCCAATATTGTCACCAATTGTCGCTTCACCCACTTGCCCTTCTTCATTTCCTAAGACCAAGTCCAGAATTGCATCTCCAGTTATTCGTTTATCACTCATTGGTTGGGAACAAATCGTGCACATAATGCATGAATTGTTTCCCCTCATATATTTTTTGATTCCCAGTTGATATCTGTATAGATCATGTCTCCTACTCGTATTGACATCTTGTTCTTACAGTCGGAACTTGCCGACATATTTGCTCTGCTGTCTCTCTTTCACAATTTGCGGTACTATAGCCTGCATCCCGTATTGTGACTGCCGACTTCTCTTTCTAATTTCAAACCATGAAGTCTCGTTTGTTGGCCAGTTTATTATATCATCCCTTCTGAAAAGTGGAATTTATTCCTTACCTATTAGTTCTAATCCCCCTCCTGTTTATCTTCCGCTCTGTCCTGCAAAGAAAACTCTGTGTCTAGGGATTAGAAGCTTCCAATTTTGCCCATTGGTCAGCCAGCTTTCCGTTAGAGCAATGCAATCCTCCTGACATGTGCAAATTTGCATCCAATTGGTTATCTCGTCCTGGATTCCGTGAGATTTAACCTTTTGCAACAACCTATTATTCCTAATTCAATGGCCTTGCTAACCTCCATGTAGACAACGTCGCCTCCACTGCCCTCAACTACCTTTTTGGTTACCCCTTAAAAACTCCCTCAAACTCGTGGGACATAGCTTTCCCCTTACAAAACCATGCTGACTTTCCCTAATTAGCCCTTGCCTGTCTAAATGCCTTTAGATACTGTCTCTCAGAATACCTTCCAACAGTTTACTCATGACAGAATTAAGGCTAACCGACCTATATTTCCCAGGCTTATCCATACAGATCTTCTTAAACAAGGGAACAATATTTGATAGCCTCCAATCTTCAGTCACCTGCCCTGTGGCTGTCGATGACTCAAATATCTCAGCCAGGGGACTGATTTTTTCCTCCCTATCTTCCCACAACGTCCTGGGATAAATTTCATTGGGTCACGGGGATTTATCTATCTTGATGCTCTTTAACATATCCTGCACCTTCTTCTCTGTAATATGAACACTCCTGAAGATGTCCCCAATTTCCCTAATATTCGGGACTTTCTCAACAGTAAATAGTGAAGAGAAGTATCAGGACCTTTCCCATCCCTTGTGGATCTGCTCATAGATGACATTGTTTATCCTTAAGAGGCCCTACCCTCTCCCTAGTCACCCTTTCTCCCTTTATGTTTCTGTAAAGCCAGATGGATTTTCCTTTGCCTTATCTGCCAAGATAATGTCATGTCCCTTTTTTGCGCTTCTGATTTCCCTCTTAGCTATACACCGACAAACCCTGTACTCGTCAAGGGATCCACTTCATCCCATCTACCTGTGCATGTCATATGCTTCCCTTCTTTCTTTTCACCATGGCCTCAGTATCCCGAATCATCCCTCCTTCAACCAGGCTTACCCGTGACAGTAAGAGGAATGTGCTCACCATGAACCCTGGGTAGCACGTTTTTGAAAGGCTCCCACCCATCAGCTGTCCCCTTTCCTGCAAATAGGCAACCCCAATCAACTTTTGAAAGTTCCCGCCTTATACCCTAAAACTTGGCCTTGCCCCAATTTAGAATTTTAACTTTTGGTTCAGAACTATCATTCTCCATAGCTATCTTAAAACTAATGGAATTATGGTCACTGATCCCAAAGTGATCCATCACTAGCACACACGTCGAGACGGATGGACTAAAGACCTTGTTCGTAATATTCCTTGCATTGAAATATAAACAGTTGAGCCCCGCCATTTTCCCGTGCTGGTCACGTTTAAAGCTTTGCTTCTCCTGTACTTCCAAGAATATCCTTACATCTTCTACATCACCTGCTAAAGTTCTTTCTCAATTTTCCTCATTTGAGTTTAACCTGTCTGACCCTACACCTGGGGTCTCATCCCTGCACCACACTGGTTGAAATATTACCCAAAAGAAAAGTTATGTTGGTTGCAGCTCGGCCTGGGTGTAATCAATCAGGTTTGTAAAGATCGCAATCTGCCATGTTCTGTTTATTGTTGTATTTATTTGTTGAATTTATCAATCGGTTCATCTCGCTTAATTCAATAACTGACAGTGTTCTAGTTTCGGAACAATACACACATCAGCATCCAGAGGTAAAATAAAAATGTGAAGAACAGTAATTGCATTTACCTCATTTCCCATTTTAGTTTGTCCCTCGTTTTATTTTCCAGTACAAGACACACTTTTATAACTTATGCGTGCTCAAATTAAGGTCACGGGGGCCGAGCAGAACAAATAATGAAAAAAAAATTTTTTAAAGGATGAAAATGTTTCCATCACGTTTGCTTTGATCTAGTATTTTGTTTGTGCATGGAATTCGAAAAGTCATCCGGTAACCACCGAAGTAAGGTAATTTACAAAAGGATATGTGGTGCGGTGAGAAGTTTCAAATCATGCAGCGCTTGGTAGCGATCAAGAGTGTGTTACCATAACTGATGTCGGTGGTAGAAATTCTATCGCAATTTTCCAAGAGAAGCATTACTTTATGTAACAAACTGAAGACCAGTGGAGAATGTGCATGATAATTGAACAATTGGAAATTGACTTCACAGAGAACAGGCGGCTGTTGCATTCAGAATACCGTTCGCTTCCTTCCTGGAAGTGCATCGTTAACGTAGAATTTGCATTGCAGAAGGAGGCCGTTCGGCCCATCGAGTCTGCACCGGCTCTTGGAAAGAGCACTCTACTTAAGCCCACGCCTCCACCCTATCGCTGCAACGCACTTACCGCACCTAATCTTTTCATTACTAAGAGCAATTTACCATATCTAATGCACCTAACCTACACACCTTTGGACTGTGAGAGGAAACCGGTCCATCCGGACGAAACCCATGTAGACGCGGAGAGAACGTGTGGATTCCGCACAGACAGTGCCCAAGGCGGGAATCGAACACGGGACCCTGGAGCTTTGAAGCAACGGTGCTAGCCACTGTTCTACTCCTTTGCCACGTAAGGAAGATAAACGAAACAGATTATATCCAGTCGCATTCCTCACTCTGCACAATTCATTAAGTTAGCTGATTGTGACGAAGGGAAAACATGTTGCACAATCGAAGGTACAAACGTATGTTTATTTTTCATGTCCAATTTAATCCTTATTAAACTATAGACATTGCTTGATGGTTCTCTATGCAGTACTTAGGCTGAGCATTTATGACTGAGCGCAGTACAGCAAACAGCCAAGGACACTATCAGTTAAGACAACACAATGCGCGGCACGTGGCGCAGTGTTCAGCACTGGGGCTGCGGTGCTGAGGACCTAGGGTCGAATCCCGCCCCTAGTTCACTGTCCGTTTGGAGTTTCCGCATTCTCCCCCTGTCTGCGTGGGCTTCACCCCAACAACCCAAAGATGCTCACTACATTAATCCCAGAGTTGAGGGGGTTGTATTACGAGGAGAGGCTGAGTAGACCGGATCTGTCCCCGTTGAAATTTAGAAGGAGGCGGAGAGATCTTGTATAAACAAATAAAACAAGGAAGGAACAGACCGGGTAGATGCTGGGAGGTTGTTTCCACTGGCGGGTGAAAGCAGAAGTAAGGGGCACTGCCTCCAAATAAGGGGAAGTAGATTTCGGATTGAGTTTAGGAGGAAGTTATTCACCCAAAGGGTTGTGAACCTATGGAATTCCTTGCCCAGTAAACAGTTGTAGCTCCTTATTAAATGTTTTCAAGATAAAGATAGATATTTTTTGAAGGATAAAGGAAGAAAGGGTTTTGTGCTCGTTAGGTGGATTGGCCACGCTAAATTTCCCCTTAATTGGAAAAACATAATTGGTTACTCTAATTTTATTTTTTAATAGACTACACAATGTTGGAAATAAGTAGAGCACTCAAACCATCGAGTCTGTATCAGACATTCAACGTGATCATTCGTGAACTGATATAATTCTCAACTCCACTTTCCTACCTCATCCTCATATCCCACAACCTGATTAAAATCTGTCCTTCTCAGTCTTGAACATACTTCATGGGGGGGGGGGATTCTCTGCACATCCAGCCGCCTTGTTCTCGGCAGCGTGCCGTCCACTAGTGGCAGGATTCTGTCTTCCCACAACTTGTAAATTGCATTTCTCATCGAAACCTCCTCACGCAGCTCGGACAACCACGTTCGGTTTTGCAGTTGCGGCAGGAAAAAAGAACCCTGATCGCCGGACATTTCTGGTCCAAGCTTCTGCAGCACTCTGCGGTAAAGAATTCTCCAGATTTTCTACCACCAAAGAGAAGCAATCCATCCTCATTTATTTCTGTCTTTAATCGGCGACCCCATCCTCTTTAAGAGTGCCCTCTTGTCCTAGACTGCCGCACATGAGGAAACGTCTGCTCTACATCTTGACCATCAAGCCCGCTGGGAATCCTATATGCCTCACCAATTTCGCCTCATGCGGCTAAACGGAAATGTGTACAGTTCCAACCTACTTAACCTCATCGCATGAGGAAAACATTTACAAGCCGGTATCAACCTCGTGAACCTTATCTAGGCATCATCCAATGCAGTATGTTTCCTTATGTAGGAAATGATGTTGCCTCTTACCAATTTTCTGTTAACGGTAATTTGTGTCCGTTTGGATTATATCCATGTGCCATTATGGCGTAATACTCAGTGATCCCTGGAATTAGAACAGCAATGATATGGGTACATGTCCAAAACCTTCATTGAAGCCAATAGGGTTACAATCCAGGGATCAAGGGGGACCAAAAATTCAGAGGTTCCATATTTTTGGCGGATATTAAACGCATCTCAAAGACGGAGTCCTCCCAAGTTGCCTTGTTGATGTGCATTTATTCGTCAGGACACAGCGTTATCGTATTGCTAACTGTGGGCCACGCAGGGTGGAAATCGCGCGGAATGTAGCTACCACTTCGAAAATGGAAACATCTGTAAACGGTCGGCCTCAGTGTTGAAGGGTTATGAAAAGTGCTGACTTCAGAAAATAACCCAGGGAAATGCTCATCGTTCTCTTTGGTTCTTGTTTATTGATATTTGCGCCCCCCCCCCCTCCCCCACACCGTTCCTTTATTATTGTCCATCTGAAACCCGTTAAAATTTTTATTCCCCTGTGCTCTATTCGAACAGAAGATAGAATGCAAGTGAAAGATAAAGGTAATGATATACATGTAAGGTTCAAGTTGTTGTTTGTTGGTGGCTGGTGCGTTGATCATGGGTTGAGGTCTGGCTGGACGAAGGAAAAGGGATTTCCAGTATATTGTGCAACTTTCATTCCGAGGTCATTAAATATTTCTTATATCAGGGCAGAATAATGATACTTAGGTCCGTTCTCATTCCGAGCCAGGCGAAACAATTCAGTACAGTGGCCATTGATATTCAGCTGAAAAGTCAAAGCGCGACACACCCAATAACGAAGTGTTTACTGCTGCTTATCGCCTGTGTATACATGTGCGCTGCTGAACATTAATGGGTTCCATGCATAATCATGTGCACCAATCTGTTTACTTCACTGGAAATTCCGACTCAAAATATTAAATAAATTCGAGTCATCTCTAAAGATGGACGATTGGTTTGGCAACTCGTCTTCC
The DNA here is from genome assembly GCF_902713615.1 of Scyliorhinus canicula. Taxonomy (NCBI): domain Eukaryota; kingdom Metazoa; phylum Chordata; class Chondrichthyes; order Carcharhiniformes; family Scyliorhinidae; genus Scyliorhinus; species Scyliorhinus canicula. The sequence continues at coordinate 94,633,996 of NC_052157.1, forward strand.
GTTCAAGTTACTTTCGTCATTATTCATGCATGCCTTATGTTAGAACCTCCACTGATGTCACTGGGTGTGGACCATCCGGTTCCCCATAAACTCCACTAGGGTCCGAATTTCTCCGGTAACGCGGCGGGGATTCCGCTTCAACGACGTGAGTCGAGATAGTGTACAAAATCCAATCTGAGTGTTGATCGTGGCGGGAGACACCATGGGGAATGCAGCGAATTAGTGTACAGGTTAATAAAACTGAATTTTCCATTCTCCCCTTTGTTCCAACTGTATTCACTCTGTGCAGATTCGACACCGGCAACGAAGATCTAGCCGTTGTTAGCGTCAAGTGCTCTGCCCTCGAAAATTTTGCATGGCCCTAAGGAGGACTCTCCTCATCCGGCAGAGCTGCTTCATGTTGAAAAATTAGAGCCACATGACGCAAGTACTGATGATTGGGAGCTGTGCATTGAACAAATGCAATACTTTTTCGAACCAGCGCTTTCATCGTGGATGAACAAGAAACGGTAATACTGCTCACAGATTGAGGTTGGCCCAACTCTCGTATCATCTACAGTCTGACACATGCAGATACACCTGATACTGAGTGTTTTGGAACCGTAATTGCCATAGAGGGGAATATTTTAACCTCAAACATCCAATATACGGTTACTACTCCGAGGCCACGTGGCCACCTCGACTCATGGTGAATCTACTACCAAGTATTTGGACCGCATATGGAAGTTTGCTGAGTCCAGTACGTTGAGAGCAGTGTTGAATCAAACTCTGAAACACTGTTCTGTGGCACCTACAAGACAGAGAGGCTATAGAACATCCGAGCGGACACTCACTGACATTTACTGGTGGCAGTTGAGATAGCCTTTTCCTGTGAAAACGCTGAACAGGGAGTTCGGGAATTCGAAGGCATGGCGGACCTCAACTTAAATAGCCCGACTGAGCGTCGCACAGTTCCTCCACGGCCCGAGGAAACGGCTTCCGACGTTGGGCCATTGGCACCGGGATGTAGGCTACCACCACGTCCGCCCAGAGAACTGTTGAGAACAAAAAGGGGTTTTGGCAAAGACCCTAACGTTTTAGGGTGGACCTCGGCACCATAAAACAGTTGGTGTCCAGAATTACTGTTGATGTATTGCCGCAGGCGTGCTCGTTTCGTTCTCGTCCATTTCCAAGTAGAAAGTAGATACAGAACTGGATCGGATGGAACGCTTGGAATTGTATGCACTGTGCATTTATCCAACTGGGCAGCCTCAGTCGTACCCGCGGTGAAGTATGATAGCTCTGTACGCCTTCTAGGGTGACTATAGGATGATGGCAAACCATGTGTCTTTCCTAGACTGCGACCTGGTGTCATGCATTGAATATGCACACACAGAGGTCAGTAGTGGTTACAATTTTACAAAATTTGCCAATAGCCACGCATCTCTCCATTTGCTTGTGGGTTCTATCTCCCGACTGTTTGTGATGATCAAATGCACCGAGGCCTATTGGGGTACTTTGGCATGTGCTATCTTCCAGCAAGTAATGGAGAACACCATGTGTGGATTGCTCCTTGTGGCAGTCTACCTGGACGATGTGCTGAATACGGCCTCCTCTGAAATGCAGCTTCAGAAGAACCTGACCGACGTCCTATGGAATGTCGATTAGGTTGGTGTTTGCATACGCCGGGTGTAATGTGCGTTGCATGCGGCAGCAGTCACGTATTTAATATACTGTGTGCACCATAACGACTGGCGCCAAACGAGGACAATGTGCGAGCCATCTGACAGGCCCCAATGTCAGAGGGTAAAAGGAACCTTGATCTTTCTTGGGACTCGTAAATTACTATGGAGAATTTATCTCCAACCTGCCGGCCATATTACCCCCCCCCCCTTTCTTTAGCGTTGGAGAAGGAAAGCTGTGGGAAACGGCCAACCACAATAAGTATGTTTTTTGTAGGAAAAAAGACTTGTCGTCGTCCAAATTGTGACCCATTTCGATCCATCCATACCCCGCATACTAACGTGCGTTAAATATTCTTGCGGGGTTGCAGCCATTCTCACTCACTGCACGGAGATGGGTCAGACTGCCCCATCGTGCTGACCTCCAAGAAGGATATATTTCCTTCATTTTTCGTGAATACGTTTAAGCAGTATGTCTACAGACACGCGTTCATGGTGTTGACAGGCCAGAAGCCCATGTTCAAAGAGGACAAGGCGATCCCTTGCATGGCGTCTGGGAGGAAACAGCCTTGGGCCTTGCAATTGGCGGCCTACAAGTACAGACTAGAACACCTTTCTAGGACATCACTTCCCAACATAGAAGCAGTGCGACCCCTCACTCATCCCCCAAAGGCCGTTGACGCCTGCCTCAGCCGTCGAATCCATCGCCAAGTAACATTTAATGGTCTCTCTACCGGTCACAACATTTCCAATTCGGTTTGGGCCCTGACAGACCCGCAGATGTCCTGCATCTGACACATCATCTTACATAGGGCTCAGCAATGTGCATTTCTGGGAGACTTGAGGGCGTTTACGTCCAAGATCCATGAATCAGCATCATGGATGGCGTTAACCTGAGAGGAACACATGCCATGATTCCAGAATGTCGGCGCAGTCCGCCCTTACAGGACTTACAGAACGGACACCCAGGAGTCTGCAGGATTCAAATGCTGGCCCGCAGTTACATCTGGTGGCCAGAAATAGACGCCAGACTGATTAAGCATTTTGTGTTGTACCAAGTGCATCAGCGGTCCACCCATGGGAATGACCATGTCGGCCGTGGTCCCACTTTCACATTGGGTTCGATAGACCATTCCAGGCCTCTCTGTTTCTCGTCATAGTAGACGCCCACTTCAAGTAGATGGCGGCCCGCCAAACGCAATAAACTATCAAAAAGGTTACAGTAAAATGCCTGCAGCATGCCTTCAATACTCACCGGATAAGCAAGGTGTTAGTCTCAGATAACGGAACGGTTGCCACATGTGCTGATTCCTGCACTTTTGTGACTGCAAATCGGTTTAGCCACGTCCACACGATTCCGTGCTACCTATATCTGACAAACTGGGCAAACGAGTAGTCCAAACGTTCAAGCAAGGAATGCGGGCGCAGAACCTCAGGTCTTGGAGTACTCAATTGGCCCGGTAACTGTTTTGTCTCGGACCACACCGAATACCACAACAGGGGTAGTGACGTCCAAGTTGCTGATTCGATTGAGTATGATGTTCCGTGACATTAGTGGAAAGATGACATGGTCAGGACAGATCCGAGGCAGACACGGCCCATCAAACTCCCATGGGAATATTCAATCTGGCTAATTCGGTACATGTCTAGACGTTTGGCAATGGTGTCATGGCATGTATCCCGGACATGGTGTTATCACAGACTGGACTGGTCTCCTACACAGTGCGAGCAAGACCGCACATTGAATAGGAACCAGAACCACCTCCGCATCTGCGTCTCCGAATTCCGGGATCGATTCTGGGCTACTCCGGTTCTCATGTTTCGCTTCCAGCGCAGCTAACGCTACCCCTGGCTCCACTGACTGCGGCGCTCCTAGACAACGGGATGCTGGACACAGACCTGTCCAACTACGATGTGGAAATTCTGTCACACACAGAATCCACGGAACGTAATACCAATGTTGCGCCTGCCAGTCCACCCACGCTCTTCTTGCACATGCTCAGGTCCCCATGTACGGTGTAAGCCTCTGTATCCTGCTCAGGCGACTCCCGAACTCCATCGCGGTCGAAGAGGGAGTGGGGCTCCTCCTGCCTGTCCAAGGAGGTGGACGTCACTCTGGACTTGAAGCGGGGTGAGTGTTAAAACCCCCATGAAGGTTACGGGGTGTGGACCATCCGATTCCTGTTATCTCCACAGAGTAAGAGCCGCATCCCATTCCGCCGCCCCTCCAAGTAACAGGCCTGTGCGTCCCCTTTAACAAGTGGAGATAGTTTGGTATTAAAATTCCGATCTGAGTGTAGGTCGGAGCGTAGTGAAGAGATTTTGTTTTCGCCTGAATCAACCAGTATTTTGTATCCCCCCGTTCGTTCAGTGAGTTCTCAATTTGTGTGCATTCTACACTTTAGATCTCAGGCAATATTCAATGTTGGATCTAAGACATTTCAAACGACTAATATTGCTTTCGCAAGGCAATTATGGAAATGTATGACATGGTGGCAGAGTGGATTGCACTGCCTTCGCACATGCCAGGGACCAGCGTACAATTCCGGGTATGCGAGGAGTTTGAACAATCTTCCGCTGTCTGTTCAGCTTGCTCTAATTTTATCCCACAGTCCAAATATTTTAATTTCGGTGGATTGGGCACAATCAATTTTCTCGCAGTTACCATACGTGCAGGTTAGATGAGGTTTCGTGGCTGCAGTCAGGAGTACGTCTAGGTCGGATGCTCTTTCAGATGGTCGCTGCACACTGGATGGGCCAAAAGGCCTCCATTTTTACTGCAGCGATTCAATTACTATGCGATAATATTTCAGAGGAAAAATAGGGGAACAAACCCGACCCGCATCCCTATATCTCAACACAAGATTCTGAGCATTCCCAGATGAATATCACTGAAAAAGAACTGTACCATCCGAAACCTAACATATCAATTGTTCATAACAATTTATACTGGAGAAGAAAATTTAGTTTACTTGTTCGCCAGTGGACATTGGTTTTCGATCAGAAAATCTTCAGAAAAATACGATTCTTCTGAGCATTATACAGCATGAAATAGATCATGCACTGTGAAGTTTGCAAACGTGGAGCGTTGATGCTGAGACGCGCATTTTAGGTTTTTTGTTCTTCCATTAAAACTTAAAAGAAAATGTATTCCGATTACTTTTCTTGTGGCCACGTTCTACCAGGACACTGTCAAATATGTTTAGGATTCAATCCTCACCTACCCATGACTTCATTAAGAAGATATCAGTTGTGACACCATGTGTGAATTTGAAAGTATCATTATGTTTTCCCACTGTACGTTGGAATATGTTACGATTCTAAGTTTCAAGGGTCTCACATGAAAGGAACCAGGAGTGACATTAGACATGAATTTCAAAGCAAAAGAGACGGAATTCCATTGCACATCGTGACAAATCTTTCACAAATTTTGATCAGCTGAGACGTATTGAAGAGGTATGATAATTTTGCATCGAACATCTTGACACGATTCTGATTGTTTTCTTAACAAATTCGAAACATGAAGAGGTGAGGTTGCCAAACATTAACTGAATCGTCCTTTAGCTGTATTTTGATTACCAGAAATATTTTGGTTCTTTTCAGGTCTGGAGAATCTTCGCCAGAGTGTTAAAGATACAGGTACGCAAGCAAAGAAACGTTGCATATGCTCGTGTTCTTACTATATGCCAGGAAGCAGAACACAGTGTAACCAATTGAAAACAATAGCGAATATTGAAACCTTGGTCGGGATTCTCAGTCTCGAGCTACTGATAGCAGAGTTCCCAATGAAGCAGATAATCCAGCGTCAGGGAGAAAGCGGGCTGATGATTTTCCAATGATTTGGCCCCCGCCAAGGTCGAGGGTTGCACCCCGCGCCAGCTGGAGAATATAATGGGGTCATTAGGAGCATTCTGTATTGGAGAGGGGAGCCGCTGGACATCTAGAACAGTACAGCACAGAACAGGCCCTTCGGCCCTCGATGTTGTGCCGAGCAATGATCACCCTACTCAAACCCACATATCCAACCTATACCCGTAACCCCACCCCGCCTTAACCTTACTTTTTTTTAGGACACTACGGGCAATTTAGCATGGCCATTCCACCTATCCCACACATCTTTGGACTGTGGGAGGAAACCGGAGCACCCGGAGGAAACCCACGCACACACGGGGAGGATGTGCAGACTCCACACAGACAGTGACCCAGCCGGGAACCGAACCTGGGACTCTGGAGCTGTGAAGCATTTATGCTAACCACCATGCTACCGTGCTGCCCACGAATCTCTAATCCTTTACAATCTTCACCATGCATGGTTAAGACTAGGGAATCGCTTTCATTACGATTCACTTTTTCCACAGACAGTGCACCCCACCCGAGGGTTTGCCGGTGATGTGGAGTTGCTACAATGGGAAATCACAGTGGCAAGGGATAAGATGAATGAATCACACCACCAACAAATGGCGCACGGCCCACAATCATGTGGCTGGCTGGCAGCAGTATTCTTCCCAAAATTTCATGTGGAATACCTTTCAACGGGAATAGACAAAAATTATCCAGCCTGGTACGCAGCTCCGCCCGCGGGTTTCCTGGTGGCGTGGGATGGTTACAAATGGGAAATCCCATTGACAAGTGCGGGAGGATAGAATCCCACCGACAGTGAAGGGCATGCTGCCGAGTAACATCTGGAAGTGGGACTGGGGAATTCAACCCTTCCAACAGCATTCCTCACATGTAGGAGAGGAGAGGACACAATGTTTGATTTACGACCGTGATAGGCTCTCCCATCGCATTGGCGGCAGCCGTACACTGACCGTGGTGATTAGCTGCCGGGTGCAAAACAGAATCCGAAAGAGATGTGTGAATTGCAGACTCCTGAACAGAAATAGTTTAACAGCAAAATAAAAAGAACGAAAGACAAATTTTAAAAATTACAGAAGAGAAAGGGCGTGACGGTCAGTATATACAATTAGGAACTGCATTTTCAGCTTGTAATTGTTGAACTAAATTCATATTTTTGTTGAGTATCTCATCAAATGGTGGCATGTTGTTCCTCAATGTCACATAGAGAAGTGGGTATGCAAGGCTTGCTTTCAAGTAGCCATTTGTAAACGACAACCAGGCACGCCAACGTTTTCGCTTGTTACCAATACCTAATGGAAACTTTCCATGTTTTAATATTGGAGAAAACACGCCACCAGTTTTAAAGGGTATGAATAATGTAGGAAATATATACATATTGTGGTTGCGTTTTTTGCCATAATGGTCTTAAAATAACTTCGTTTACGTAATCTAGACTATATGTTTTCCGAAGATACGATAAAGGCGTTAACAGCTCGGCTGGTTGCGATGTCATTCATGGGAAGGGGTCGGTGTGTGTTAACTTTCGTTTTCAGCCCCGCGCAGTGTTATTGTTTTTAGGTTAAGTTTCCGAGTTGCTCTGGATTCTGAGAAAAGAAAGCGTGCTTCACAGACTGACTTATGAAAGCTTCTCTCCCAAGGACGTTCTGGATAAATCTGTAAGTCACCAAGGCAGAGAAATCAAAGCAAATAATCAAAAAGTGCCACAGTGCAAAGTACAGAGACCGTGGCTTACTCAGCGAATGAGTCCAGTAAGGCTGAGGGATATAAATCATAGAGAGAGTGGACAAAACATGATGGAACAGATGGACTGAGAAAGCAGTGCAGAGAGCAAGGGAAGTCTCGATTAAACTGCATTTATTTAAATGCAAGAGAGCCGACGGGAAAGGTAGATGAACTCATGCCATGGATGGGTACATGGGCTTTTGATATTCTATTTTTCCTGCAAGATTGCTCAGGGAGGGGCAGGGCTGACAGCTCAATGTTCCAGTGACAGATGTTATAGGAAAGATAGAACAGGAAGTAGGAGAGGAGGGGGAGTTGCGTTTTTGATTCGGGTGAATGTCACTGCAATATTGAAGGGATATATCCGAGGGTTCTCCCACTGAGTCTATATGAGGAGAACTGAAAAATAAGAAGGAAGAGATAACTGTGTTAGGATTGCACTACAGGCCACCAAATAGTAAGCGGGAACTTGAGGAGTAAATATGTAAGGAGATTGCAGATGGTTACAAGAATAATAGTTGGGGACTTTAACTTTCCCAACATTGACTGGGACAAACATTGAATTAGGGACTTGGATGGAGAGAGATGTGTTCAGTATATTCAGCAGGAATTTGTCATTCAGTTTGTGGATGGCCCGATTGACACGGGCCAAAACTTGAGATCCCCTTGGGAAAGGAGTTAGGGCAGGTGACATAAGTGTTAGAGAGGGATCACTTTGGGACCAGTGACCGTAATTCCATTAGTTTTGAGATGGCTATGGTGAATGATACGTCTGGCCAAAAAGTTAAATTCTGAATGGGGCAAGGCCAATTTTGAGGTATTAGACAGGAACTTTCAACAGTTGATTGGGGGAGTCAAAGAGTTCCAAAGAAGAGCAAAAGCCAGGATACTCAGGGCTGCTATTCTGCGCTATCAAATCCATGTTAAGTCCACTTCACGAGAAAGACGTCAAGGTGAACTTAATTATTCAAACAATCCATCTCGAATGAGCACCAATATGTAAACAAATCAAGACCATGTTAAAGAAGAACCAGCGCGATGTGCTTTGCCTTCCACAGTTCTGTCAACAAAGAACTGCTATTTGACTTTAAAGAAATTCAAATGGTAGGCAAATGGACGGCTGGTAAGTGGGAGGCTTTAAACACTGTGTGAACCAGGTTCAGGGTAAGCACATTCATTTTAGAGTGAAGGGCAAGGCTGGTATCATATAATTTATAGAATTTACAGTGAAGAAGGAGGCCATTCGGCCCATCAAGTCTGCACCGGCTCTTGGAAATATCACCCTACCCAAGCACACACCTCCACTCTATCCCCATAACCCAGGAACCCCATCCAACACTAAGGACAATTCTGAACACGAATGGCAATTTAGCATGGCCAATCCACCTCACCTTCACATCTTTTTTTTTTTTTTTAAATTTAGATTACCCAATTATTTTTTCCAATTAAGGGGCAATTTAGTGTGGCCAATCCACCTACTCTGCACATTTTTGGGTTGTGGGGGTGAAACCCACGCAGACACGGGGAGAATGTGCAAACTCCACACGGACAGTGACCCAGAGCCGGGATCGAACCTGGGACCTCAGCGCCGTGAGGCGGTTGTGCTAACCACTAGACCACCGTGCTGCCCCTACCTTCACATCTTTGAGCTGTGGGAGGAAACCGGAGCATCCAAAGGGAATCCACGCACACACCGGGAGAACATGCAGACTCCGCACAGACAGAGGCCCAATCCAGCAATCGAACCTGGCACCCTGGAACGGTGAAGCAGTGTTTTAACCGTCATGCTACCGTGCTGCCCTAAAGGTAGGTATAGGGAACGCTGGGTGGCTCTGGGTATTATGGCCCTGGGCAAAAAGGAGAGTGCAGACGTTATCGGAGTTGAGTTAAGAGAGAAATCAGGAGGGCAAAACGGGACATCAGATTACTTTAGCAGATAAGGCAAAGGAGAACCCAAACAACTTGTACAAATCCATGAGAGGCAAAAGGTTAACGAGGGAGAGAGTAGTGCCTCTTAATGATCCACCTACCTTCGGGTCTTCAAGAGAGGGGCGAGATCATACATGAATATTTCTCGTCGCTGTTGACTGTTGAGAAAGGCAACTTGAGTAAGGGAGCTTTGGAAAATAAATAGTGATGCCCTGAGGAGTGTACACATTACACAGATGGAGGTGCTGGAAGTCTTAACACGCTTAAATATAGATAAATCCCTGGGACCTGACGAAATGTACCCCTGGACGTTTCGGGTCCCTGAGCAGAGATATTCGAATCGTCGACAGCCACAGGTGAGGTGCCTGAATATTGAACTGTAAGAAGAGCCGCAGTGAAAAGCCTGGAAGCTACAGGCCACTGAGCCTAACGTCTGTGGTCGGTAAGGTGTCAAATGGTATTCTGAGAGACAGGATCTGCAGACATTTAGAGTAGCAACGATTTATCAGGGACTGTCAGCGTGTGTTTTTGAGAGGAAAATCATGTCTCACGAATTTGATTGAGTTTTTTGAAGCGGTAACCAAAAAGGTAAATGAGGGGAGTGCAGCAACGACGTTGTTTACTTGGACTTTAGTAAGGCGATTGGCAAGATACCGCATGGTAGGTTGATGCATAAGGTTAAATTTCACGGGAACCAGGATGAGTCTCACTAATTGCATACAAAATTGGCTGACGATAGAAGACAAAGTGTGGTTGTGGAGGCTGGTAATGAAACTCTACGCCTGTGACGAGCGATGTGGCTCAGGGATCAATGCTGTGTCCATTTCTTTTGGTATGCATATTCATGATTTGGATGCGAATTTAGGAGGCATGGTTAGAAAGTTTGCAGATAACACCAAGATTGGCGCCATAGTCAACAGTGGAGAACGTCATCTAGGATTGCACCAGGGTCTTGATATTAGGCCAATGGGCCGATGAATGGCAGATGGCATTCAATTTAGATAAATGTGATGTGACGCATTTTGGTAGATCGAATTGGAGCAGCACCTAATCAGTTAATGGAAGGGGTCTGGTGAGGTTTATAGAACAACGAGATCTAGGCGTGCAGGTTCATTGCTCTTTGAAAGTGGAGTCACTTATGGACGGGGTGGTGAAGAAGCTATTCGGCATTATTGATACCATTGTCCAGAACATTTAATATCGGAGGAGGGACGTCTTGCTGAAGTTGCACAATACATTAGTAAGGCCACACTTTCACTATTGTGTGCAGTTCCGGGCACCCTATTACACAAAAGATATCAGTAAACTATAAAGAGAGCAAACAGAGTTATTTGATGCTACCGAGACTTGATGCTTTGCGTTATCACGAGAGGCTGGATAGATTGGAACGTTTTTCCCGGGTAGCGTAGAAGGCTTCAAGGTGATCTAATTCAGGTCTATCAAATGATGAGGGACATAGACAAGGTAGATAGTCAACATCTATTCCCAATAGTAGGGGACTATAAACTAGAGGTCATAGGTTTAAGTTGAGAGAGAAGAGATACAAAAGCGTCCAGAGAGGGAAATAAATAATGTATATAGAATGTGGTGAGTGTCTGGAACGAGCAGTCAAATGCAGGAGTAGAGGCGGATACAATTTTCTTCTTCAAAAAGCATTTTCACAGTTATATCGGGAAAAGAGAGTTATGGTCCAAATGCCGGATATTGTGACGAGCTTAACTGGGCGGCATGGGCAATTCCGGCCGAAGGGCCTATGTTCATGCTGTAAACCTCGATGATTCAAAAAGTGATCAATTTTCTTTGAATTTGACTTGTGAAAACACTTGTTTTCTTGATTGAAATTTTAGAAGTAGTTGGGAAAGTCGGCTCAATGAACTTTGTTTTTTCGAGAAGTGTTTCCGTGCTAATTGAAAAGTTGGATGTTAATAGGGTTGATCATGTGTTAATATTATCATTTGTTTTAATAAAAAATAATCCTGGATAGGAGACTAAGTGTGTATGCCAAAGCAGAATGTGTGCACTTTCACGACAGCAAAACTGACGCCGCACTGGACCCATTCTTCTACTGTACAGAGAATAGTGCTGCACAACCGGCAACATAATCGATTCTAATGAGAAAGGGTTCCGAGTCGCCAGTTTCATGGTTGACGCTGAAGAGGCTGACAAGGTGCAGCCTCATATACGCACTTCACTCGCCACATAATCACTCCCAGCCAACAAGATAGGAGGAAGGAACGCAGCCCCGAGATTTACTGATGTGGAACTGGAAAACCTCTTAGACACGGTGGCAAAAAGGAGGATATCGGGCTCGGGCAGCAGCCTGGCAGCAGTCAACATTCTGTGCTGGTTTAGCACACTGGGCTAAACCACTGGCTTTTAAAGCAGAGCAAGGCAGGCCAGCAGCACGGTTCAATTCCCGTACCAGCCGCCCCGAACAGGCGCCGGAATGTGGCGGCTAGGGGCTTTTCACAGTAACTTCATTTGAAGCCTACCTGTGACAAAAAGCCATTTTCATTTCGTTTCATTTCATGTCATTCACCTTGCCTGGGATAAGGTGGTTAGACGTTATCAGCGCCATGGACAACACGCTCTCGACTGACCAGCAGTGCGAAAAAAACTGCCTGGCATCCTCAGGGCGGGCAGGGTGAGTAGGCAGCACAGGGTCCCTCGCATTAACACACGTCCCAAATCCGTAATCCAAAATCCCTTCGCTGAGGGAGGGCAAATCCCCAGCTGCATGACATGCTGGGACCCATACCGTCTGCCACGGCTGGGTGCCCTTTCCACTGAGGCCACCGGCTAACCACCCCACGGGCATCGGTCATCCTGAGGGCCCTGAACGTGGTCGACAGCCCGGAAGAAAGATTGCTCACCGGTGTGGAGTGAGGCCACGGGCGAGGAAGTGATACCCCACTTAGTTTCCGTTCCACATGACACATGGTGAACCCACCTAACACCACACCTGCCCCATACTCACCACCACGCAACCCTCACCTTAAATCACCCCACACGATTCTCAATCTGCACCACACCCATACCACACCATACCACCCTCAACCCCCGCATCACTCTTACCTGCACACCTCAGTGTCCCCCACACCACCCTCATCCCCACACTCACCCGCATACCACCCGTACATTACGCAAGCTCCATGCCACTATCCCCACCTCATGCACACGCCCATCCTCACTACCCACGGCCCGCAGTCTAATCATGGATTTTGTCTTGTGTCTTACAGGAAGTGCTGGTGATGGGGGGGGGGGGGGGGTGGGGAGGGGGGTTTATCCGGCCCCAGCGTATGCCACAGACGGAGGGCTCCACATCAGGTACGACCTATGCAAAGCCATCAGAGATGCCTAGAGAGAATATCAAACCAATCTAGAGTCACAGACGAGCGTTACAGACTCTCGCCGTTGTGGCAAGGCCTCAACAACATAACGGGTGACAAAGCAAAGCCAAGCAGTATCTCCATCAGCAACGGATCCGTCCCCGATGAACTCAATGTATTCTATACTGGGTACGAGCAGGAAACCAACGATCCGTTGTAGAGTGCCCCAGAAGTCCATAACACACCCATACCCACCATCACAGCTTTCATAATCAGATAGGCTATCCTGAAAGTGAGCCCACAGAAGGCGACGGGACCAGACGGGTTCCCTGAATGTGCACACAGAGACTGCGTGGACTGGCTGGCAGTTGAGTTCGCAGACATCTTTAACATGTCCCTACTCCGATCTGAGGTCCATATCTGCTTCAAGAAGACCACCATCATACTGGTCCAAAAGATGAACCAGGCAATGTGCCTCAATGACTACTTCTGGTGCCCCTGACTTTAGTAGTAATGAAGTGCTTCAAGAGGTTGGTCATGATGCTTATCACTTCCACACTACTCATTCCTTGATAATCTCGACAACAAGGACTCCAATATCACTCATATTTATTGAATACAACTCAGCGTTAATCCCAGCCAATCTCATATCAAAGCTCCAAAACCTAGGACTTGGCTCTTCACTCTGCAACTGGATTCTCGACTTTCTGACCTACAGGCCAAAACCAGTAAGAATAAACAACAACACCTCTTCCACAATAGTCCTCAATACCTGCCCCCCCCCCCCCCCCGCCAAGGCTGCGTTATTAGCCCCCTACTTTATTCCCTGTATACACATGACTGCGTGGTAAAATTTAGTTCCTATTCCATCTACAAGAACATTGTGGGCAGGATCTAGAATAATGATGAGTCAGAATACAGGATGGAGACAAAGAACCTACGGTTGCAGCGGCAACAATCTATCCCGCAATGCCAGAAAATTAAAGAGCTGGTCATTTACTTCAGAAAGCAAAGTAATGAACAACCCCTGACAGCATCAACGTGCCGAGGGGGAGATGGTTAGCATTTTCAATATCCTAGGGGTACAGATCAACACAAATCTGTCCAGGTCCACCCACGTCGACACTATGTCCACATTAACTATTAAAAACCTTTACAGATGCACCATAGAAAGCTTTCTATTTAGCTGCATCACCGACTGGTATGGCAAGTGTTCGTCCACGGCGGCACGAAACTTCAAAGAAACGTGAACACATCACAGTGCATCACACAAACCTGCCTCCCATCTATTGACTCCATCTACAACTCCCTCTGCCTATGGAAAACGGACCTTCCAACCGGCTTACTCTCGCTTCCATCTTCTTCCATCGGGCAAGAGATACAAAAGTCTGAGACCACGCACAATCAGACTCAAACAACGCATCTATCAGGCTGTTACCAAGCTCCAAAACAACCCTCTTATGGACTGGCCTCATTAACAGTGCATCCCTGTATGGTTCTCCCGATGTCGGTGGGTATGTAGTAACATTGTGTACCTTGTGTTGCCCTATTATGTATTTTCTTTCGTTTACTTTTCCTCTCGTGCACTTAATTATCCGTTGAGCTGTTTTTCACTGTACCTCAGTGCACGTGATAATAAGCAAATCTAATCCAATGCAAAGGACCGCAGAACCGCGCACCCCACCCCCCTCATGTTCCTAGTGCATCTAGTGGGCAGCGGTCAGAACGGGGCGGCACAAAGCCACCGAGACACGTCACCAGCAGCCGCGTCCATCCAGGCCCTGTCACCATTGAAGACACCGAATGGGTACGCATGTCACACGACCCACAGGAATCACAGAAGGTCGCCTCTCCTCCTGCTTTAGCTTCTGAGGAGCCACCAAGGCATAGTGATAGGGCTCGTGATGCCAGGAAGTTAGACTCCAGTTACGTTGGCACGGGTGCAGGGCAAAGTTTAGTTATTGTAGTTAGGGCCCATATCTGTAAATATTGGATCACTTTAAACAGTGGTTGCCATTGTTGCAACCTGCCTCTGTGCTCCTCCACATGTCTGTGTGGGATGGGCTGGTCATGGCTGGCTAGAGAGGGGTTGGACGTTGTTGGTTTTTCCACGATCGTCCCCTCCACCTTCGTCCCAGAGACTCGACGCGAACGTGTGATGGAATGCCCAGCTCACAGGTAGGGATCACCAGGTGGACGGTGGAAAGGACAACCATGGGGAGGAGTCAAACATTGGCATAAAATATGTAGTACCAGAGCTCTTCGCAGAGTGACTTTCAATCATCCTCCATCCCATGGACCAGACCCGCTGTGACAGCCAACCCAGGGCCGCCACCTCGTTGTGCAGCAGGCATATAATATGGAGGGATTTGCATGCTGAGAGTGGTCGTGGTAAGGGGAGGGAGGAGTGAGGGAATGTGGGGGTGGGATGCGGTGTTAATGCCGCTGGCCAGTCTCCCCAGCCAACCAAACCTCCACCCCCCAGTTGGTGAATCTGCAAGCGATCAAAGTGTCTCCTGCACGATTCACTTTGCTCACACGTTGTACAACCTAACCATGCTTGCCTGGGCCCCATGTTCTTCACATCCTTCCCCTCCACAGAAACGTCATCGTCGCATGAGACTGGTGTTCATCCTTCTATTCCAACACGTCAATGCTTTGCTGCGCGATGTTATGGAGGGCACAGCAGGCCACTACGATGCGCGCAGCCCACACAGCGTCATACTGGAAGGTTCTCCCAGGGCAATCCGTGTAACTGGCTTGTATCTTCAGGAGCGCAGAACACCGCTTGATCGTGCTATTGGATGCTGTGTGGGCATCGTTCTAATGGGTCTCCGTGTCGGTCTGTGGCCTCCGCATATAGGTCATCAACCACTATTGTTCTGGTAGCCCTTGTCGCCCAGAAGACAACTCCCCCGGCAGTGTGGCAGAGGGGTCTCAAACATGTCAGCAATCGCCGAGTGCGCCAGAATGAAGGCGTTATGCACACTGTCCGGCTATCGGGCACAGAGTGAATAATCCGTGGCTCAAAGTCGCATATCAGTTGCACCTCCATTGACTAGTACCCCGGTAATTTTGAGTGGAGCATCCTGTCATCTGCAGGTGTTTATGGGGGCCATGCATCTCGTCGATACCCCCTGAACGCAGGGCATGTTAGCGATTGCGATGAAACATTCAGCCCAGGCAGCCTCGTGGACTCAGTCCACAGGAAAGAAGGTATATTGAGCTGCTGGTCATATAGGGCCTCCGTGATGGCATGGATGCACCTGTATATCGATGTCTGTGAGATCCGAGACAGGTCGCCGCTCGGCAATTAGAAGGATCCTCACGCATAGAGGTTTAAGGCAACGATCACCTTCACGGCCACCAGGAGCGGGTGTTCTCCGCCCCTTCCCCCGTGGTCCAAGGCGTGCCATCATCTGGGAGAAAAGGTGCACTGTCTGTATGCTCAGCAATAATTTTTGACAGCATGCCCGGCCCGGGAAATCCACGAATGGTACGTCATTTCGGTACACAAAAGGCCTCATGTGGCAGCTCATTGGCGCCACCGCTTGCTCGGCATGCTGGGGGGGGGCTCGCTCTCCATTCCGGGTGGCTGCCACTTGCCACTCACGCTCCGCTTCTGCAGCTTTCTCCTCCTCGAGGAGCTCCAGCTGATTGAACAACTGGGCATCACCCACAGTAGTGGCGACTCACACGAAGTCCAGCATTGCCGGCTGAATTCCAATATCCATTGTCTGCAGGGGGTGAAAGGTCTACATGACAACATGGTGCGTACACCCATGTCCTACCAAGTCAAAAGGGCTTCATGGTGGCCCCAGTTGGCCCCACGGGATGTGGTCCGTGTGCCCCCTCCCCCAACCCAGCACCCTTGGACCTTTGGTGGCCTATACCGTGATTACATCCGGCACTGGCGCCCGTCTCTGATGCCAAGGATATATCTTCCGCTGACACCCCCATCTGCCCCAGCCCTGGCAGTGCCTCCTCACACCAGCCAGCCTGGCAAATATCCGACCTTACAGTCCACGGGTAACCCGAACCCTCTGTGTCCTACCTCCTCTCCCTCCTTCATCAACCACAACACCAGTTTTACTATTTTTAACATCTTAAGTGAACCACGCCATCAGGAGAATCGCGGAAATTCTGTTGAACAGCCAGAGACCACTAATGATATGCAAACTGTGTTTAATCTGCACTCGGTTCTCCGGTTTTGAGGCTATGACCCCTCCAGAGAGTGGGAACGGTGGCATTTTACTACGAAAAAAATTGGTGAAACGGTCACCGATCCTCGCGTTGACCTGGGGCTAGCATCAGCAGGGGGCAGCAGATCAGAGCTTCTGGTTGGCTGTTCCGGGGAGATCTGCACACGTGCAGTGCGCTCAGCGTAAGTTGAAGGTGCACCTGCATCAGTGACCCAGGGCGTTCGAAGGAAGTCAAGCATCCAGCAGGGGGCAGCAGAGCAGAGCTTCTGGTTGGCTGTTCCGGGGAGATCTGCACACGTGCAGTGCGCTCAGCGTAAATTGAAGGTGCACCTGCATCAGTGACCCAGGGCGTTCGACGGAAGTCAAGCATCCAGCAGGGGGCAGCAGAGCAGAGCTTCTGGTTGGCTGTTCCGGGGAGATCTGCACACGTGCAGTGCACTCAGCGTAAGTTGAAGGTGCACCTGCATCAGTGACCCAGGGCGTTCGACGGAAGTCAAGCATCCAGCAGGGGGCAGCAGAGCAGAGCTTCTGGTTGGCTGTTCCGGGGAGATCTGCACACGTGCAGTGCGGTCAGCGTAAGTTGAAGGTGCACCTGCATCTGCGACCCAGGGAGTTCGACGGAAGTCAAGCATCCGAGACACTACACGTGTAATGTCTCCCACCCGCTCTCCTCCTCTAACCTATTAATAAGACTCATTGGGGTGAGCAGGTGAGTGCCTTATTACATTATTATTTTTCTTTTTCTTATTTGTTAACCAAAACTAGGTTGAAAAAGACTATAGCAGAGGTATCCAAGTTTATTTTTTTTTAAACTGAAATTTGTACAAAGTAATAAATTAATTAACTAATCAGAGATGGCTGGGCGGGTGATGTGCTGTAGCTGTATGATGTGGGAGCTGGCTGTTCCCTTGTGAATGGCAATGACCACATCTGCAGCAAGTGTTCGGTTGCTGGAAGAACTCCGGCTCAGAGTTGATGATCTGGAATCTGAGCTTCAAACACTGCGGCACATCCGGGAGGGGGAGTGTTACCTGGACATTTTGTTTCAGGAGGCAGTCACACCTGGGAGATTAAGTAATTCACATTCAGTAAGTGATCAGGGATTTCAGAGTGTGACTGTTAGTGAGGCAGGCAGGGGAACCTGAGTTCAGGAGTGCAGGAGCCTCAGCCCTTGACCTTGTCCAACAGGTATGGGACTCTTGCTCCCTGTATGGATGAGGAAAAGGGCTCTGGACAGGATGAGCCAGCTGACCACGGTACCATGGTGCAGAAGGCCATTCAAGAGGGGGGAGTAAAAAGACAAGTAGTTGTTATAGGGGATTCTATAATTAGGGGGACAGATAGTATCCTATGCAAGCCGGATCGGGAGTCTCGCATGGTGTGTTGCCTGCCCGGTGCCAGGGTGCGGGACATCTCTGACCGGCTTGAAAGGATATTGGAGCGGGAGGGGGAGGATCCAGTTGTTGTGGTCCACGTTGGGACTAACAACATAGGTAAAGCTAGGGTGGAGGACCTGTTCGGGGACTATCAAGCACTAGGAAGAAAATTGAAATACAGGTCCTCAAGGGTCATAATCTCCGGATTACTGCCCGAGCCACGTGCCAATTGGCATAGGGACAAGAAAATTAGGGAAGTAAACACGTGGCTAAGGGATTGGTGTGGGAAAGAGGGATTCCACTTCATGGGACATTGGCATCAGTTTTGGAACCGGGGGGATCTGTACCGTTGGGACGGTCTCCACCTGAACCGATCTGGAACCAGTGTTCTAGCGAAGAGGATAAATAGGGTGGTCAGTAGGACTTCAAACTTCTGATTTGGGGGGAAGGGAAATTGAAAGCGACAGGGAGCATAGAGTTAAATGGCAAGATACGCAGGAGGATAACATGTAGGCAGGTGGATTTAAGCTTGATGCAGACTAGGAATTCAACAAAAAGGAAGGATAACTTTGAACATCATAGGACTTCCAATATCTGTAATGATAAGAAAGTTAGCATTAAGGTACTTTACCTGAATGCTCGCAGCATTTGTAACAAAGTAGACTAACTAATGGCACAGATCATCGTGAATGATTATGATGTGGTAGGCATCACAGAGACATTGCTGCAGGGGGTTCAGGACTGGCAGTTAAACATCCAAGGATATACAACCTATCGAAAAGACAGGGAGGTGGGCCGAGGGGGTGGGGTTGCCTTGTTAGTTAAGAACAAAATTAAACCTATGGCACTAAACGCCTTGGGGCAGATGATGTGGAATCTGTGTGGGTAGAATTGAGGAACCACAAAGGCAAAAAAACCATAATGGGAGTTATGTACAGACCTCCTAACAGTGGTCAGGACCAGGGGCGCAACATGTACCGGGAAATAGAAAAGGCATGTCAGAAAGGCAAGGTCACGGTGATCATGGGGTCTTCAATATGCAGGTGGATTGGGTAAATAACGTAGCCAGTGGATCCAAAGAAAAGGAATTCATGGAATGCTTACAAGATGGCTTTTTGGAACAGCTTGTCATGGAGCCCACAAGGGAGCACGCTATTCTGGACCTAGTGCTATGTAATGAACCAGAATTTATAAAAGATCTTAAAGTAAGGGAACACTTAGGAAGCAGCGATCATAATATGGTTGAGTTCAGTTTGCAGTTTGAAAGAGAGAAGGCAAAATCGGATGTAATGGTGTTACAGTTAAATAAAGGTAATTACGAGGGCATGAGAGAGGAACTCGCGAAAATCGATTGGAAGCAGACCCTAGTGGGGAAGACAGCAGAGCAGAAATGGCAGGAGTCGGTATGCATAATTGAGGACACTGTACAGAGGTTCATCCCCAAGAAAAGAGAGATTATCCGGGGAGGGATTAGACAGCCATGGCTGACAAAGGAGGTCAGGAAATGTATCAAAGAAAAAGAGAGATCCTATAAAGTGGCCAAAAGCACTGGGAAATCAGAAGATTGGGAAGGCTACAAAAACAAACAGAGGTTAACAAAGAGACAAATAAGGAAGGAGAGGATCAAATATGAAGGCAGGCTAGCCAGTAATATAAGAAATGATAGTAAACGTTTCTTTCAATACATAAGAAACAAACGACAGGCCAAAGTAGACATTGGGCCAATTCAAACTGATTCCGGAAGGCAAGTGATGGGAGACGAGGAAATGGCTGGAGAACTTAATAAGTACTTTGCGTCTGTCTTCACAGTGGAAGACATGAGTAATATCACAAAAATTATAGAGGGTCAGGGGGCTGAGTTGCGTATGGTTGCCATTACAAAAGAGATGGTGCCAAAAAAGCTAAAAGGTCTTAAAATTGACAAATCTCCTGGCCCCGATGGGCTACACCCTAGAGTTCTGAGAGAGGTGGCTGAAGAAATAGCGGAAGCGTTGGTTGAGATCTTTCAAAAATCACTGGAGTCAGGGAAAGTCCCGGACGATTAGAAGATCGCTGTTGTAACCCCCTTGTTCAAGAAAGGATCAAGACAAAAGATGGAAAATTATAGGCCAATTAGCCTAACCTCGGTTGTTGGTAAAATTCTAGAATCGATCGTTAAGGATGAGATTTATAAATTCTTGGAAGAGCAGGGTCGGATTAGAACAAGTCAACATGGATTTAGTAAGCGGAAGTCGTGCCTGACGAACCTGTTAGAATTCTTTGAGGAGGTGACAAGTAGGTTAGACCAGGGAAACCCAGTGGATGTGGTCTATCTGGATTTCCAAAAGGCCTTTGATAAGGTGCCACACAGGAGGCTGCTGAGTAACGTGAGAGCCCATGGTGTTCGAGGTGAGCTACTGGCATGGGTTGAGGATTGGCTGTCTGACAGAAGGCAGAGAGTTGGGATAAAAGGTTCTTTTTCGGAATGGAAGCCGGTGACCAGCGGTGTCCCACAGGGTTCAGTGTTGGGGCCACAGCTGTTCACCATATATATTAATGATCTGGATGAAGGGACTGGGGGCATTCTAGCGAAGTTAGCCGATGATACAACGTTAGGTGGTCAGGCAGGTAGTGCTGAGGAAGTGGGGAGGCTGCAGAAGGATCTAGACAGTTTGGGAGAGTGGTGCAGGAAATGGCTGATGCAATTCAACGTGAGAAAATGTGAGGTCTTGCACTTTGGAAAAAAGAATCCAAGCATAGACTACTTTTTAAACGGTGAGAAAATTCATAATGCCAAAGTACAAAGGGATCTGGGAGTGCTAGTCGAGGATTCCCTAAAGGTAAACATGCAGGTTGAATCTGTGATTAAGAAAGCCAATGCAATGTTGTCATTTATCTCAAGAGGGTTGGAATATAAAAGCAGCGATGTGCTACTGAGCCTTTATAAGGCTCTGGTTAGGCCACATTTGGAGTACTGTGTCCAGTTTTGGGCCCCACATCTCAGGAAGGACATACTGGCACTGGAGCGTGTCCAGCGGAGATTCACACGGATGATCCCTGGAATGGCGGGTCTAACATATGATGAACGGCTGAGGATCCTGGGATTGTATTCATTGGAGTTTAGAACGTTAAGGGGAGATCTAATAGAAACTTACAAGATAATATATGGCTTAGAAAGGGTGGACGCAAAGAAACTGTTTCCGCTAGGCGAGGAGACGAGGACCCGTGGGCACAGCCTTAGAATTAGAGGGGGTAAATTCAGAACAGAAATGCGGAGACATTTCTTCAGCCAGAGAGTGGTGGGCCTGTAGAATTCATTGCCGCGGAGTGTAGTGGAGGCCGGGACGCTAAATGGCTTCAAGGCAGAGATAGATAAATTCTTGATGTCGCGAGGAATTAAGGGCTACGGGGAGAATGCTGGTCGGTGGAGTTGAAATGCCCATCAGCCATGATTGAATGGCGGAGTGGACTCGATGGGCCGAATGGCCTTACTTCCACTCCTATGTCTTATGGTCTTATGGTCTTAGCATGCCGGCAGCGTTGCCAACACGGTCCGGAGTATTACCGGATCCATGCCCGCGCATGCGCACAACAGAGGCCTAGAGCTGCTGCGCTGTGCAACCTGGCACCAGCCGCGTTTCGAACTGGACTGCGAAAGAGTGCCCCACGTTTGCAGGCTCGGGCGCCCTGGACCACCACCCACAGTTTCCCCAGCCTTTGACAAAGGTCCCCCTGCCCGCAGATCGGCCCGCTCCCGATTGTAGCGGCGCTGTACTGTGTCCGCAGACACCACGCTGAGTTTCAAGAAGACGTGGGGACAAAAATCTTCGCGTTACTTCATGCAAGCTTAATTCCGCCCAGACAGTGGAGGGTAGTGATGGATTTTGCCTTCATTGCCCGAAGTTTAAGTAGAAGTGGAATGCACTCACACTCTCCTGCATGGCGGATGTGCACCTGTATGCATATGTGTATGGAGGTTGTACGTGCATGATGGAAACAAGGGCACGATTGACAAAAAACCTCGAGGCAGTTGGAATGGCAGAGCATGAAGACGTTTCTGGGAATTAGATGGGAAAATAGATTGGTAAAGGGGGAAAACATATTTTTTGGGGGGTAAGAAATGTGTTCCGTGAGCCGGCCAAATTTCAATTATGGATAACTTGTCGAGCCTAGAATGAGAGAATGCCTAGAGTTCAGATGTAGGCCATTCGGCCCATCGAGCCTGTACCGACTCTCAAAAAGTGCACCCTAATCATGGCCCACTACCCGCCCTACACAAGTATGGAGGTAAGATATTCAGAGGACACGTGGTCTCTGGCAACCTTCAAATTTGTGATCCAATATCCACTGGCAACGTCATGGTCCTGGCATCTGTGCTGAAATGTGAAGGAGATGGAGTTTGACGTCTCAGAGGTAAATAGCGCGACAGTGAAAATCAAATGCACGAGAAATCTCGGCACGATTGATTGAAAGGTTAGAATTCATAGATCGGGTTTTTGCCAGTTCTATGGTTGGTGAGATGGGGATTAGATGAACGGAGCAACGAAGAAAACCGGAGAAGTCTCATGTCCAGCGTTTCTCCCTGAAAATAAATAAAACATTCAAAATGTTAGAGGTAGGGAGCCAAGAAAAGGGAGAATACGGGTTCGACAGCAAACTGTCTATTTGGTGAGAACGGTGAATCCAAATCAAAGATGTAGTTAAGACCATAAAAAACGATTTCAGTGTGTAGATCGACCAGCGTGCACGTAGGGGTCGGAACTGTTGAATCTGGACCCTTCGCTGTGGACTGATTGCTAAGAGTTAGGACAGGATAACCTTAAAATCCAGCAGGACAATGTGGCCAGGGGTTCATTTGTAATCAGGAAATGATGGAGAAGACGACATCGGAAACGGTTCATCTCCACAAGTTGTGGAACTCATGATCCTTCAAATGAGAAAGGAAGAAATCTTGGGCGGAATCTCCGTCCAGCCGACCACATTTTCTGCCCCAGCAGCCAGTCAATGAGGCTTCCAGTTGTGGGAGCCCACATGCGATCAGGAAATCCTCAAACATGAGCGTGCATCGGGCGAATCGGAGGATGCCGCCGACAGAGACTCCAGACCAGTCTTTGTTAATGCATCAGATACGATGAATGATGAAATGAAACCTGGGTCAAGGATAGGTACATGGTGGAGTGCACCAGTGCAGTAGAAGATGATATAAAAGATGTAATTTCCGTTAAAATTATGTAACAATGATCGGAGCAAATGATAGCGGAAGAACAGACATGGTTGTTAAAGTGACAGTGGTGAAACATTTTATGTCAGAATTGACATTATTGTACAATGGTGTTATTCAGAGTTTCAATGCAGAAACTTCTTCTCCTTGCTGTCTTTAATGGCATGAATTCGGGCAGAGTGATGGTGTCGGTGCGACAGGGGATGATTAAAAATGGTTTCCAATAATTGTAGGTGCCACACAATTCGGAAACATACACAGCTGTGAGGAGTTAACCGATTTCGGTGAAATATCTAGAAACCTCTGAAATTGGCAAGCATGGCAATTTCTGATGAAGAGATTAGTGAAGTGGTAGATTTTCGTTTTAAAATAGATTAAATAGAATCAAAGCGAGATTATAGATTTCCAATGCAAACATAGGGCCTGAGTGGGGCGATGTATCCGCGCCTATATTTGACAAGTTATTCGACGATGGTTGACAAAATACCATCTGTGATCGTGGATTTGACTATGGATCAACATATGACAAAATAACGGATACCATTCTCTGTTTGATGTTATAAACACGAAATTAAATCCGCTAGTAAATTGTGCTTCATTGTGACCACAGCACTTTCGAAAGTAAACTTGGTTGCAAATTTATCCAACTAATACATTGTGTTTGAATTCTGGCATATGGATAGGCCAGGAATGAAAGGATAGTTTTCCATAGGAGAGAGGAATATAGAATGTTAGAATCAGAAATTATTGGATATGGCAGGTCTTCGGGATCTAAGCCGGAAGAAACCGCGCAAATATTCTATCATGGAGCAGTGGAAATTGACCATTTTGATAATTTTCACGCGATACAGTGCAAACATAATCGGCTAAATTGAATTGTTCTGTGCTGTGTAATTACACGTAATTCTCAGTTGGACACAGTATGGAGACTATAAAGTGATCAGGCTCACAAAAATTTAAATTCTCGCCGACTCCAACCAAAGAACCATTGGCTGGCATCTTGCCTGGAGACATTTAAACGTCCATAGATCAAACGTGTTTCAAGGTTGAGCCTATACTTTTGGCTTTTCTGGATTCAGAAATTTTTGAGTGCGCTATTTTAAATATGAACCTGTCTTTTCACGCTGTATTACATACGGGCTTTTCACAGCAACTTTATTGCAATGTAAGCCTACATGTGACAATAACGAGTATTATTATTATTGCATCTGGGTTGAAACACAACATTACGAGGAAAGCCTGCAGAACTTCGGCATATGCGACCTTGAGTATTGGGGATTCCGATCACGCTGTAGGGCTGAGTAACCTTCTCGGTTAGATAATGATAAAATATGTACTTATAATAACCATTATTGTCACAGGTAGGCTTACATTGAAACTGCAGAACCACATTGCGGCACGTGTTTGAGTACATAGAGGGGGGAGTTCAGAATATCTAAATTACCTAACAGCACATCATTCGGGACTTGTGGGAAGAAACAGCAGCATCTGGCGGAAATCTACATTTGCATAGGGAGAACGTGCAGACTCGAAACAGACAGTGACCCAAGTGG
This sequence comes from Scyliorhinus canicula, assembly GCF_902713615.1. NCBI lineage: Eukaryota > Metazoa > Chordata > Chondrichthyes > Carcharhiniformes > Scyliorhinidae > Scyliorhinus > Scyliorhinus canicula. Next base: position 94,658,829 of record NC_052157.1, read on the forward strand.
GGAATGAAACCTGGGACACTGGAGCTGTCAAGCAACATTGCTACCCATTGCGCTCCCGTGCTACCAGTGATCAATTCGGAACATGGCCGAATCAGGAACCACTTATGCAAAATTGAGGCACCGAAACTTCGAAATTACACCTCTCAATCTCCGAGAATTATGGTTCCTAATTGAAAAAATAAGGACAAGAGATTTTTTTTAAAGAAGTGATGGCGATATATAATCGACAGGTGTACCGTGGTACGTTCCCTTGAAAGCAACGCAGGCACAACGCCTGCCCATTTTCCTTCTCCTCCCCACTTTTGGGCGACATAAACTGGACTGGATTATTGCTACGTGGAACACTTTCTCTCAGCCAGAAAGATGACACAGAACTTCATGCCGCTCAACACCTTGACTCAGCGTCTTGCTCATGTGACAAAATGTACACCCTTGGCATATTGCTAGGCTCCAGTGAAACCAGGCGCAAACGAGATGTGCGGTATCTCAAATTCTGTTTAGTTATGCGACAGAGCTCAGGGCTCAATTTTGAGTTGAATAATTTTAGTATGTGACCAATCTAAATGTGAAGAAATATTTTCTTCATGACCACCTCTAAATCACACCGGAAAACCCATTCGACCCTCTCCTCACGTGCCACAATTGACCGCCTATCTCTTGTTCCTGAGAATACACGGTTTTTGTTGCAATCTTTTACACTTACAGTATAATATCTAACATATTTCCTTCTCGTTTGTTCTGGAGAAGAAGAAAACTGCTTCGAAAAGTTAATTCTGTTTACTCACTCTACAAATGCTGTCACACCAGCTGCGCACTCCCAGCATTCTCCCTTTGTTAGTAATGCAATATTGATGTGCAGAGCATCCATTAAAACATGATGGATTGCCTGGTATATTGATTTTTGCACGTCTGGACATAAGAACATAAGAACTAGGTGCAGGAGTAGGCCATCTGGCCCCTCGAGCCTGCTCCGCCATTCAATGAGACCATGGCTGATCTTTTGTGGACTCAGCTCCAATTTCCGGCCCGAACACCATAACCCTTAATCCCTTTATTCGTCAAAAAACGATCTATCTTTACCTTAAAAACATGTAATGAAGGAGCCTCAACTGCATCACTGGGCAAGGAATTCCATAGATTCACAACCCTTTGGGTGAAGAAGTTCCTCCTAAACTCAGTCCTAAATCTACTTCCCTTTATTTTGAGGCTATGTCCCCTAGTTCTGCTTTCACAGCCAGTGGAAGCAACCTGCCCGCATCTATCCTATCAATTCCCTTCATAATTTTAAATGTTTCTTTTAGATACCCCCTCATCCTACTAAATTCCAACGAGTACAGGCCCAGTCTACTCAATCTCTCCTCATAATCCAACAAATTGAGCTCTGGGATTAACCTAGTGAATCTCCTCTGCACACCCTCCAGTGCCAGTACGTCCTTTCTCAAGTAAGGAGACCAAAACTGAACACAATACTCCAGGTGTGGCCTCACTGACACCTTATACAATTGCAACATAACCTCCCTAGTCATAAACGCCATCCCTCTAGCAAAGAAGGACAAAATTCCATTTGCCTTCTTAATCACATGTTGCACCTGTAAACCAACCTTCTGTGACTCATGCACTAGCACACCCAAGTCTCTCTGCACAGCGGCATGCTTTAATATTTTATCGTTTAAATAATAATACCGTTTGCTGTTATTCCTACCAAAATGGATAACCTCACATTTGTCAACATTGTATTCCATCTGCCAGACCCTAGCCCATTCACTGAACCTATCCAAATCCCTCTGCAGACCTCGAGTATCCTCTGCACTTTTCGCTTTACCACTCATCTTAGTGTCATCTGCAAACTTGGACACATTGCCCTTGGTCCCCAACTCCAAATCATCTATGTAAATTGTGAACTATTGAGGGCCCAACACTGTCCCTGAGGGACACCACTAGCTACTGATTACCAACCAGAGAAACACCCATTAATCCCCATTCTTTGGTTTCTATTAATTAACCAATCCTCTATCCATGCTACTACTTTACCCTTAATGCCATGCATCTTTATCTTATGCAGCAACCTTTTGTGTGGCACCTTGTCAAATGCTTTCTGGAAATCCAGATATACCACATCCATCGTCTCCTTGTTATCTACTGCACTGGTAATTTCCTCAAAATATTCCATTAAATTAGTTAGGCATGACCTGCCCTTTATGAACCCATGCTGCGTCTGCCCAATGGGGCAATTTCTGTCCAGATGCCTCGCTATTTCTTCCTTGATGATAGATTCCAGCATCTTCCCTACTACCGAAGTTATGCTCACTGGACTATAATATCCTGATTTCTGCCTACCTCCTTTTTTAAACATTGGTGTCACGTTTGCTAATATCCAATCCACCGGGACCACCCCAGAGTCAAGTGAATTTCGGTAAATTATCACTAGTGCATCTGCAATTTCCCTAGCCTTCTCTTTTAACACTCTGGGATGCATTCCATCAGGCCCAGGAGACTTGTCTACCTTTAGCCCCATTTGCTTGCCCATCACTACCTCCGTAGTGATAACAATCCTCTCAAGGTCCTCACCTGTCATCGCCTCATTTCTATCAGTCGCTGGCATGTTATTTGTGTCTTCCACTGTGAAGACCGACCCAAAAAACCTGTTCAGTTCCTCAGCCATTTCCTCATTTCCCATTATTAAAACTCCCTTCTCATCCTCTAAAGGACCAATATTTACCTTAGCCACTCTTTTTTGTTTTATATATTTGTACAAACTTTTAATGTCTGTTCTTATATTCTGAGCAAGTTTACTCTCATACTCTATCTTACTCCTCTTTATAGCTTTTTTAGTAGCTTTCTGTTGCTCCCTAAATATTTCCCAGTCCTCTAATCTCCCAGCAAACTTTGCCACTTTATATGCTTTTTCCTTCAATTTGACACTCTCCCTTATTTCCTTAGATATCCTCGGTCGATTTTCCCTCTTTCTACCGTCCTTCCTTTTTGTTGGTATACATGTTTGCTGAGCACTGTGAAAAATCGCTTGGAAGGTTCTCCACTGTTCCTCAACTGTTCCACCATAAAGTCTTAGCTCCCAGTCTACCTTAGCTAGTTCTGCTCTCATCCCCTTGTAATCTCCTTTGTTTAAACAGAAAACACTATTATTTGATTTTACTTTCTCACCGTCCATCTGTATTTTAAATTCCACCATATTGTGATCGCTCCTTCCGAGAGGATCCCTAACTATGAGATCATGAATCAATCCTGTCTCATTACACAGGACAAGATCTAGGACCGCATGTTCCTTCGTAGGTTCCATTACATACTGTTCAAGGAAACTATCGCGGATACATTCTATAATCTCCTCCTCACGGTTGCCTTGACCGCGCTGGTAAAACCAATCGACACTTGGATTAAAATCCCCCATAATAACTGCTGTACCATTTCTACATGCACCTGTTATTTTTTTGTTTATTGCCTGCCCCACCATAACGTTACTATTTGGTGGCCGATAGACTGCTCCTATCAGTGACTTTTTCGCCTTACTATTCCTGATTTCCACCCATATGGATTCAACCTTATCCTCTATAGCACCGATGTCATCCCTTATTATTGCCCGGATGTCATCCTTAAATAACAGAGCAACACCACCTCCCTTACCATCCACTCTGTCCTTCCGAATAGTTTGATACCCTCGGATATTTAACTCCCAGTCTTGACCACCCTTTAACCATGTTTCAGTAATGGCCACTAAATCATAGTCATTTACGATGATTTGTGCCATCAACTCATTTATTTTATTCCGAATACTACGAGCATTCAGGTAAAGTACATTTATGTTGTTTTTTTAAACCTCTGTTTTGAATGTTAACATCTCTAGTTTTATTCCTTCTGTTATCACTGGGCCTATTCACTGAGCTCCCCTCAGTCACTGTACCTTGTACTGTCGCCCTTTTAGATTTTTGACTATGTCTTCACTGCTTTGCACTTTTCCCCTTACTTCCTTTTGCTTCTGTCCCTGTTTTACTACCTTCCAACTTCCTGTATCGGTTCCCATCCCCCTGCCACATTAGTTTAAACCCTCCCCAACAGCTCTAGAAAACACGGTTCTAGGACATCGGTTGCAGTCCTGCCCAGGTGCAGACCGTCCGGTTTGTACTGGTCCCACCTCCCCCAGAACCGGTCCCAATGCCCCAGGAATTTGAATCCCTCCCTATTGCACCATCTCTCGAGCCACGCATTCATCCTTTATATCCTGACATTCCTACTCTGACTAGCTCGTGGCACTGGTAGCAATCCTGAGATTACTACCTTTGAGGTCCTACTTTTTAGTTTAACTCCTAACTCCCTGAATTCCGCTTGTAGGACCTCATCCCGTTTGTTACCTATATCGTTGGTGCCTATGTGCACCACGACAGCAGGCTGTTCACCCTCCCCTCCAGAATGTCCTGCAGCCACTCCGAGACATCCTTAACCCTTGCACCAGGGAGGCAACATACCATCCTGGAGTCTCGATTGTGTTTACAGAACCGCCTGTCTATTCCCCTTACGATCGAGTCCCCTATCACTATTGCCCTGCCATTTTTCTTCCTGCCCTGCCATGCAGCAGAGCGAGCCACGGTGCCATGAACGTGGCCTCTGCTGCCTTCCCCTGGTGAGCCATCTCCCTCAACAGTATCCAAAGGGGTATATCTGTTTTGCAGGGAGATGACCGCAGGGGAAAGCTGCACTGCCTTCCTACTCTTGCTCTTTCTTTTGGTTACCCATTTTCTATCTCCCTCATTAATGTTCACCTGCGATGTTACCAACTCGCTAAACGTGCTATCCACGACCTCCCCAGCATCGCGGATGCTCCAACGTGAGTCCATCCGCAGCTCCAGAGCCGTTAAGCGGTCTAACAAGAGCTGCAACTGAACACCCTTCTTGCACGTGGAAGACCCAGGGACAGTGAACGTGTCCCTGAGCTCCCACATCGCGCACGAGGAGCATGACACGGGTCTGGGATCTCCTGCCATGTCTTAAAACTTAGGTAAACTTATACAACAACAATTTCAAAATAAAAATAAATTAATTAGACAATGAAAAGAATGAAAAGAAAAACTACTTACCAGTCACTTACCAGGGTTAAAAAGCACCTCTGAAAAAGCACCTCCTCACCATCTGCACCGAATTACAATCCCTCTCTAGATGAGTCTCACTCCGGATGTGTCTCCTGGAAAAGCGCTAGCTTACTGAGTGCGCTCTCTGTCTGTCTTTTATACAGACCTCAGCTAATCGGTGACTCAAAAAATAGTAGGACGAACTTTACATTGTGTCACAGTGAACAGAGATAACACGTGTAATATTTAATGTTGTTTTCAGAGGAAGCGCTGCGTCAGAAACAGAACGGTAAGGAACATCCAAAATAACATCAACGGCATAATCTCCTATTCATTCATTTGGAATGTGAGTTCAAGCAAAGTAGTGACACTGTCCAGTTTTTCTTTCGAAAAGGGACATTTCCAGTGCCAGAATTTAGCTGGATATCGTGTTCAGCTTGATAAAGCGATGGTATATCTTCAGGTTTAACTGATGCACTCTGTGTAGTTAGGTAGTCCCCAAGGCATTTGTGGGCTTCTCATGCAAATATGTGACTGGGCCACGATTTTAATAAAATCAAGGGAGAACTGGTTGTGTGATTGCAAAACAGGATGACTGAAGAGAACGTGCAGGTGGTAGTGTTGCAATGCATCGGTATGCAGTTTGCAAAGTGCCATCATAGGAATGTTGGCGAGTTCTGTCAAGCAATGCCGTTGATGATAGATTGCGCTGTCTTTCTCACCAACGGGCAACGTAGGTGAATGTTTAAATTTGTGGATCGCATGAATCAGCTGGGACGCTTCGACATGGATGGTGTCAAGCTTCGCGACTATTGATGCAACTGCATTCAATGCGACTTTCCTGCTGAATAAAGCAGCAATTTCCTGAGCTTTTCTTTCCATATTTACCGTGTTGCTGACGTTGTTGCAGTGACGTGCGTTATCGACGTTTTATATCTCAGTAATGTTAACACACATGACCATCAAATAAAGTGGATCCGAGTATCTGACACTCCACTCGTTCCCTCACCGTGTACAATCTGGTGCCAGAACAAATGTATTTATTTTTTCAACAAAATGAAAGCCTCCTTCAAGTTTTGCTGAATATAGTGATTCTCTCCAGTCAATTTCATCAATTTTTCAAAGAGAAATTTTCCCGAAGACCAAATAATTTTTTTTCCTTAATCCCATGTCCACGAACATTAATCGAAACGGAAATGCTGATAATGATTAGCAGGTCTGACAGCGCCTGAGAGAGAGAATAGATTAAATGTTTCAAGAACGAGTTTCACTATTCTTCAGAGTAGAAGTTCAACTCGAAACATTAATTCTGACTCTCCATTGATTCTTCGAGCCCAGTTTATAATTTCCAGCATATTCAGTTTTTATTGCTGATGATCAGCTTTTGCTGTATTTTGTCTTCATTAACATTAATGTCTGTCCTTCTTCATCCTTGAAACTATGTACGAAACATACAACAAAACGATGTGGAGGAAATTCAAAGACAGATAAAATAAAGTACATGTTGTGATCTCGGGAAATAGCACAATGTGAGCCATCTGAGGATATCCACCCGTGTACTGCATCGACTGTCATTCAGCTCCAGAGTGGTTAATTCATTTATATATCAGGAGCTGCATTGAATCGACGGCTGAACTCAAGTTGGTCACGTGATGCCCCTGGTTTAATTCAAAATATATGCAAGTGTTTTGCCAGAAAGTAAAAAGTGTGTGTGTCAATTAATAAAATAAGTCGTCGGGCTTATTTATATAGATAGGGGGGATTGCCTGCTCGTTGAGAGAGGATTTAAAGTAATATCCTTTAATCTGGCGCCGACAACTCAAAGTCAGCAATGTCAACTGAGAATTAGGACTCCAGTAGGAGGGCAGCACAATAGAGCATTGGTGAACACTGCTGTCTCAAAGCGTCAGGTCCCAGGTTCGATCCCGGCTCTGGGTCACTGTCCGTCTGGCGTTTGCACATTCTCCCCTGTTTACGTGGGTTTCGCCCAACAACCCAAACTTTTGCAGGGTAGGTGGATTGGCCACGCTAAATTGCCCCTAAATTGGTAAAACAAAATGTATGGGTATTCTAAATTTATTTTAAAATGAATCGAAAAGGAAATATTGATTTAAACAATAATTGATCAAAGGTTGCCGACGATTGTGGAATGCATTGCCAATAGTCAGGTAGCTGCCTTGAAAATAAAGTTACATAATAATAATAACCGCTTATTGTCACAAGTAGGCTTCAACGAAGTTACTGTGAAAAGCTCTTCGTCGCCACATTCCGGTGCCTGTTCGGGAGGCCAGTAGGGGAATTGAACGCGCACTGCTGATCTTGTTCGACATTACAAGCCAGCAGTTTAGCCCACTGCGCTAAACCATTGCATAAGCACGCAGAGGTGAACATACGTTAACACCAAGTGAACGGCGGGAAGGCGATAGCGAGAATGCTTGCCCCAAGCATAAAGACAGGCTTGAATATATTGGGATGTTTGTGTTGCTTCTGTGCTGTAAGGTTTCGGTATATTGATGAGACACGTAAAGAACTGGTGGCAATTAAACAGGACTGAACTATAGTTTGGCGAATGATCGAGTGTTGACAAGCAACTTCACTTAGACTGAGGTTGTTCTACTCATGCACACATCACACTGAACTATCAATTATACTTTACGATTTTGCCAGTCAGGCGGAGGCCTTCATGGAAAAACTACTAATTTTCCTTTATTTCACCTTTTCAGAGATAGATCCTTTGAAGATGGATTTAACGAAGAAAGGTAGCCCCACGGAAATACGTTGAGTCCAATATCACCAATGCCTGAGTTTTCAACTTTTGTAGTCATAATGAAATTCAGTGCAGGTAAATACAGTCCTGTAAATTTATTTACCCTTTAGAGCATGGTCCCATAATTGGAAGCATCAGAGTACACCCAAATCAAGCGTCAGGTCGAATGATCCTGCAGGTGTTCATCACGTTTGATTTTCTCTATCATTAATTGTTCAATTTTACGTAAATGGCATTAGGGCACAGGGCCAGAACACGATGTTATATATATTGTTCCAAAGTTGAAAAATGCATACAACCCTTTCTATACATGGTTAACTGCTTTATGTTAACATACAAAACTTTAATCAATTCAAACTGGTGTATTACAACTGCGGAGAGAAGCAAAATAAAGAAAACAAGATACGTGGATTAAAGTAATGCGTCATATCTGCAAATCGGTCTTTCGGCGATTGCAAATACTCAAACACTTAAGTAATTAAATCAGCAGTTGAATACAAAATTAAATATTCGCACTCAAAGATTATGCAACAGCTAGTCATGCTACAACGGAATTGATGAGGGAACACATATTGGCCAGATAACCGGACTGAACTTACGTGGTACATATAAACAACACACTGAGACAGCGTGCGTCCAACTCAGACAAATGATATTGAACGCTGCATCACAAAACGCTGCCGTCCTCCAGTATTGCATTGAACAATGAGCCTAAAAAAAGTGAAACATACCCAGAAACAGTTTCCTAAATGTCATGTGGGGAGAAAATATATGGCTGGTGACCCAAAACACATTTTCGCATAATTAGCCGACCTCAATACCCTACTAAATGTGACTAAATTTAATGCACTTAAATAGATTGAGGGCCGGACCAGGGACAGAGGAAACAATTGTGTTGGATTGAACTACGCGTAATTATGTCGAATTCCATCACATGCGAGTAATCAATGTACAAATCCGCCAAATTATTGTGGCTAATTTTTGGCTGCAAATGTCATGGCAGTCCTTTAGCACTAAAAGTATGCACATAAAGACACGAACCTGTGAACTCGAGCAGGAGGTCGCCATTCGGTCCCTCGAGAAAATTTAGTGGAATTATTTGAAACGAGAGAGCCTTGGGTTCGTTACTAGGCCAGAGGAGCGATTTGCTTCTTTTCGAACAGCAAAGGTTCGGACAGCATTTTATTTGCACGTTGATAACACAGCTGATTCTGATGAAACCTCAAACGACTTTGAACCAACAATGACGACTGTATTTTTATGACTGTACTCGAACCACTTGATATGATGCGTCGGCAGCTCATTTGATAGATAAGGATGTGCACGGTAGCACTGCTGATTCACTGCTCCACGGCCTGATGTTCGATTCCCGGCTTGGGTCACTGTAAGTGCCGAGTCTGAACCTTCTGCCCGTGAATGAGTGGGTTTCCTTTGGCGATTCTGGTTCCCTCCTACAGTCCAACGATCAGCAGGTTATGTCGATAGGCCATAATAAATTGCCGTTAGTGTCGTAAAAAGGTTAGGTGGCTAGGGTTACGGGAATAGGATAGAGGTGTGGGCATCAGTACGGTGCTCTTTCCAACGGCCTGTGCAGAATAGATGGTCCGAATGGCCTCCTTCGGTACTGCAAATTCTATGATCCATGGTCTAAATGAAAGGTAGCATAGCGTCAAATAGCCTACATACTGCATAACCAAAATGCACTTCTAACTGATTAATAGATCGGGGGCTCGAATAAACCCGTCAGTTAACCATTTTTCGTTGCCTTAATCCAAGCCAGAAGATTGTCAAAACAGGAATCGGCATTTCTACCTCACTGAGTTCGTTTGTTTTACTTCAAAACGCGGCATAGGTTCGTTCAGGTCACAAGTACCAATTGCCTACTCAATTTGTTTCTCCACAGACGAACAGTTGAAGAACAAAAGCCAGGGTAAAGACCGCAACCGTTTCTAAACCACCATTCTGCTTCAGCACGACAGGCCTCCTAATGTGTGAGTTACAAGACTCGATATAAACCAGTTCCGTAAAATAGGGCAATATACAAATCACTTGCATATCGCCTAACATTGCCATTCACCTGCGGAAGGACCAGTGCTCCTAAAGCTAGTGTTATAAACAAATATGTTGGACTTTAAACTGATGTTGTAAGACTTCTTACTCTGCTCACCGCAGTCCAACGCCGGGATCTCCACATCATTGCTGGTAATGGCCGAGAGCTACAGGCATGCAACATCTCCCCATTGCGATATAGACAGAAACACCAGAGGTCTCTTCCTCTCACAAACGCTCCAAAACACGACCGCCACCCAGGTATTGGTATTCGGACAGCCGTTTCAGTCCACTGGGTTGATCGTTTTTGCATGGTAATGCAAGATATAATTTTATTCTGTAAAGTAGCGCTCAAAATTATGACATCTTCT